>NC_079890.1:36319347-36619347 GCF_024868665.1 Triplophysa rosa
GCAGAGAAGCTTATTCATGCATTTGTGACCTCAAGACTTGACTACTGTAATGCACTGCTTAGTGGTTGTCCTGCAGCATCAATAAACAAACTACAGTTAGTTCAGAATGCAGCTGCCAGAGTTCTAACCAGGTCCAGAAAATACGATCACATAACCCCAATGTTATCAACCCTTCACTGGTTACCCATTAAGTATCGTATTGACTTTAAAGTTCTTTTAATTACTTATAAAGCCTTAAACGGTTTAGCCCCTACCTACATAACAGAGCTTCTACCACACTACAACCCATCACGCTCTCTAAGATCTCAAAACTCCGGACTTTTGATAACACCTAGAATAACTAAATCCACCAAAGGGGGTAGAGCTTTCTCATACGTAGCACCTAGCACCTAAACTCTGGAATAGCCTTCCCGATACTATTCGAGGGTCAGACACACTCTCCCAATTTAAATCTAGATTAAAGACACATCTTTTCAGCCAAGCATTCACTAATACATAGCTAATGAACAGCAGCTACACTAATTATTCTCTTTCTGCCCTCGCATCGGGATGCCCATCCCGAGGTAGGGAGAGATTCCGCCAGGCCCAGATGAACGTCCATCCCCAAGGTCCATGCCCATTCCCAACTACAGATTACGCCAGCTACATCTGAAAATCCCGTGCCATCCCCCTGTGAGAGCCTGCGGACTGACTGACCATCCCAGCTCCATCCAAGGCAATTCCATCACCACCCAAGAGAAAAGCGACCGTCTGACCAGCCCAGCTCAGACCATTCCATTCCCAACCAAGAGCAAAGACGGACTACTGGTCACATTAATGCTAAATTTACAATACTTTGTATTTAATGCTAAACTTACATCACATGACAGCAGTTTGAAGTTATAGCTGCACTCAGTGACTTGATTGGAGGTTGCTGGGTGGGTGTTTGTGCGGAGTGGGGGGGCTTGCTGGTTGTGGTTTGGGGCGTTTCATTTGCTGGGACTGTGTGGGTCTGGTCTGGTTGGTCTTGTTTTGTGGTCGATGTCGGACAACAGAGGAATAAAGTTAATTATGCCATTACTATATTTCCCTGGTTGTTCCTCTGTTGTCTGTTGTCGATCGCGGAATGGGACCGGGTTGGACCTGCACGGTTTCGGCTGTTAGGGCTTCCTGGGTCATGGCTGTGGGCTCTCCCTGTTCTTCGTGGACGTTTGCTCGGTGGCTTTTGGTCGGGGTCACTGAGTGCAGCTATGACACGTCAGAGGAGATCTGGCCCTCCCGGCTGAGCCTGGTTTCTCCCGAGTTTTTTTTTTCTCCATTTATTCATCATTGGAGTTTGGGTTCCTGGCCACAGCAGTGCAGTGTTGGCTTGCTCACCAGGAGGACTGCATTTATTTATTTATTTATTAGATATTATTTATTAGAATGATCTTGCTTGGTCTATAAACACCATGCACTGTGCTGTGTTTTACCTTTCTGTGTTTTTCCTATTTGCTCCTGTAAAGCTGCTTTGGAACAATGCACATTGTGAAAAGCGCTACATAAATAAAATTGAATTCAATTGATTTCATTTTCCAGCAGGACTTGGCACCTGCCCACACTGCCAAAGATACCAAATGCTGGTTCAATGACCATGGTGTTACTGTGCTTGATTGGCCAGCAAACCCGCCTGACCTGAACCCCATAGAGAAATATTGAGTGCATAGAAATGAACATACTTTTCAGAAGCCTGACATTTGTTTAAAATATCCTTTTTTTATTGATCTTACATAATATTCTAATTTTCTGAGACACTGAATTTTGGGTTTTCATTATCTGTAAGCCATAATCATCAAAATTAAGAAGAGCTTGAAATATTTCACTGTAATGAATCTATATAATATATGGGTTTCACTTCCTGAAATGAGTGACAAACTTATTGACCTTTTTCACAATATTCTAATTTTTTGAGATGTACCTGTATATCTTGAAGGGATAGTGATATGACATTTTTTTGGCCACAACTGCCTATGTCCGGTGACTTGGGAACATCTACCTGCCAACTGTTTTTGCAAAAACAGGCAGTTACTACCACACCTCAACATATTTTGGTAACACTTTAAAATGTGTGACCCTGGACCACAAAACCAGTCTTAAAGTAGCACTGAAATATTTGAGGCAAAAACCGACAAAACATTTTATGGGACAATGTTTCTTTTATGCCAAAAATCATTAGGATATAAGGTAAAGATCATGTACCATGAACATATTTTCTTAATTTCCTACAGTAAATGTATCAAAACTTTATTTTTGTGAGTGGACGCCGCAAAATCACGAACAAAAACGGCCGGAAACACGCCTACAAGCTTGGCTCGCTGCTGCCCGCTCTTTAGGAATTTCAGGTTGGAATTTGGGAATTTCCACTTTCCACAATGTCATTACAGCGGTAAGCTCATAGAGAGCGATGAAACAAACTTGTTTCTTCTTAGCAATGGCCTACATGGACAACTCCAAAGGTTATTTTCTCAATATTTTGATTTTTTGCATCCTCAGATTCCAGGGTTTTAAATAGTTATATCTCAGCCAAATATTGTCCTAACAAACCATACATCAATTGAAAGCTTGTTTATTCAGCTTTCAGATGATGTATAAATCTCAATTTCAAAAAATTGACACATAAAACTGGTTTTGTGGTCCAGGGTCACATGTGATTCTGTTTACAACTGATTAACATTACTTCTATAGCACTAATCTTTACTAATCCATTTTCCATTGAAAGCTGTATCTGCTACAGTTGATGCAAAATGAGTAATGGACACACAATAAACTACTGTTCCATCAACATCAAAAAAAGTAATGCAGATATTGTTCAGTTTATCTTCAAACAGCAACTTCATAAGACTTTGTCAGTTTTTGACTGGCTGTGTTTCATAAAGAACACACACAAAAAAAAATTGTCCTACACATCTAAGGTTGTTTAAAGCGTTTAGAGTTGTAAAGGGAGCTGTAAGATGTGTAATAGATTACATGGTGAAACAGGGCCCAACCATGCAAACGTTTTGTTAAAATGCAGATTTGCAACTCTTTGTTGTCTTGAAAAGAAAAATGGACAAGAAAATGTTGACTGGCTGTGTTTCATAAAGAACACACAAAAAATAATTTTTCTTTGAGAACTTCTACTTTACAGATGTATTTGTGAACCATCTATTTTTTCTCCAGTGTATTTTAAAACTAAACATGATTCGATGACCACGGTTTCTTTTGTTCCTTTATTTTTTTAATTCATCTGTATTCTTGTGTTATTTGTATTGCTTGTTTGCGCTCAGTAGTTTGAATTCAAACGTTTTAGAAGGTGATTGACACCAATTCCGAGTATGGAACACCATACTTGGACACACGTCACATCACTTTCACTTACTTGGTATAAGAATTCATAGTGTCTCATGAGATGCAAACTGTCCCAATTTGTCTCTGTGCTGTCCAGAAAATAATATAGGTCATGCTGAATCAAGTTTAACATACGACCACACATTCTAGATTCGTTCGCACAGTCTAATCACACTACAATTGGAATGTGGAGGAAAATTGATAAATTCAGATTAAATAGTTTGAACTGTTATGATCGTGGTCCCTGTGAAGAAATCTGTTTCCTTATTAAGCTTTATCATTTTAGATACTTTCTAGAGTATAAATCTGTGCGTGGCTTTTTGTCTGAACTCATAAAAAGTACAAGAAACACAAAAACAAAGTGCAACTATGCTTTACGGTCGATTGCATTTAACTTGACAGGTCTAATTAAAATAAACAAGAGTATAGCTCTTAATACAAAGTACCCACATTCTGATTTCCATCTGTGTAATAAATGTCCAACAACATCCACCTGTTGTAAGCTGGTTAGGTAAATGAACAAGTCTAGAGAATCATTACGCTAATCACTAGAGGGGCGGACCCGTCCTGATTTCCAGATGTATAAATTTTGATGCTGGCTTCCAAAAGCTTCATGGAAACTCAAGTGTAGCAATGATGGGGCTGTGGCAAGTTGGATTTGGTTTGGTGCTTGTTCTTGCATTTGGCTTGTCTGATGCACAATGGCGAGGAAGATCGGCGCAAACTCAGAAACCTCGTACATTTAGGCCTTGGTCACAAATGCAAGTTCCTCAGCAGAGTGAAACCAGGATGCCTCGGTTTCCCCAAACCAACAATCCCATGCTTGTGCCACAGAGATTTCCTTCTCAGTTTTCGATACAGACTCCTGGTATGGTTGGTGGAAAGCCTGGTCAAGATCCTGTCGGTGTTCAGTCTAAACAGCTTTTGCAGGGTCCGATGGAAAAACTGATGTGGACCTTTCCAAGACTGCCAGAAGAACCGGTACAGCCAGAGATTCCTTTTGAGCTGCGGAACCCTATTCCTCCCAACAGTGTAGGAGCTCAGTGCCGTGAGAATTCCGTGTATGTGGAAGTGATGGAGGACTTCTTTGGGACTGGAAAACAACTAATGGCTTCTGGATTTGCAATTGGAGGCTGTGGACCAATAGGGCAGGACGATAATGCTCGAGTGCTCATCTTTGAGTCAGAACTGCATGGATGTGGCAGCATGTTAACTGTGAGAAGACTGATCCTCTTACCAAAAGTGTTTACGTTCTGAATAATTCTTGAGTAACACTCTTGTTTCTTTAGGTGACCGAAGATGCGCTTGTTTATACCTTCACCCTGGTCTATAGTCCCCAAGAGGTTTCAGAGGGTGTTCCCATTTTCAGGAGTAGTGGTGCTGCAGTCAGTATTGAGTGTCACTATCCAAGGTAAGGTTCTGAGTTCAAGATGGCTGCGTACTCATGCATGTAGTAAAAGATTTGGCAGTTTGTGGTGACCAACTCTTTCTATAATCTACAGAATGCATAATGTGAGCAGCAATGCCCTGGTGCCCGCTTGGGTACCATATGCAGCTACTAGGGTCGCAGAAGAGCGGTTGGTCTTCTCCCTCAAGCTTATGACTGGTTTGTATTATACAGCTTTAGCTTTTAATGTGGTTTCAAGTTAATTTTGTTGACAAGGACTAAATTTTCCTTTAAACAGATGAGTGGCAGTTTGAGAGACCTTCAAACCAGTATTTCCTGGGTGACATTGTGAATATTGAGGCCTCTGTGAAGATTTACAACCATGTACCTGTCCGTGTGTTTGTGGACAGTTGCGTAGCCACTGCATCACCTGACGTGAACTCTGACCCCAGATACTCATTCATTGAGAACAATGGGTACGACATGCCCATTTACCCAGCCTATCCTAGAAGTATTGCAGGGTGTTTAACTTGATTCTTCACCAGGTGCCTGGTTGATGCCAAGTACACCGGCTCGAGCTCTCGCTACCTGCCTCGAACTCAAATTGATAAGCTGCAGTTTCAGCTGGAGGCTTTCAGGTTCCAGCAAGTGAACAGTGGGCTGGTATGTATTTGCATTAGTTTTGAGTACATTATAGTGCACTGTTTGGAAACCTGAATCCTGTTGTCTTTGCAGGTCTACATCACATGCACTTTGAAGGCGGTTCCTGTAGCCACTCCAACAAATCCTGAGCATAAGGCTTGCTCGTTCTCTCCTAATGGGTATGTTGTCCCCAAATAGCCTTCACTGTGTCAGTAGGGTGCCGTTTATCATTGAGCATGTGTCTTTGTTTGGCAGGTGGGTGTCTGTAGATGAATCTGATCAGGTGTGTGGCTGCTGTGACTCAACCTGTAGCAGCAGTAGTGCAAGCGATCAGGTTCTTCGAGGTATGGGTTAACAAATGGACTAACTAAGGATTCTGATTATGGTCTTGGAAGTTTCTCACTACTTGTCTGTTCTCCGTAGATCTACGGTGGGAGCAAGCATCTGTTGGACCCCTCCATGTGAAGGAATTTGGCTTCGGTCGTTTGTAATTTGAAATGGCTATGAGGTCAAGTGATGAATAAAAACTGTTCTCATGTGATTTATGGTCTAAGTGGTCATCCCTCAAGAGGTCTTGCACATCTCATTTACATGTTTGACATTTTATGGTTGTGATTTGTCACTCCAAGCCAGTCTACTTTTGCGGTAATTTAGATGAATACTTCTTACAGGACTTTTACTGATTTTTGCTAGGTAATGCACGGTAGGTACAAAAAAGTCTGTACCTGCCCAAACATAACACATCCCTATACACTGAGGGTAAATAAGTGAACAATGTAGAAGCACTAAACTTTTTTTTTTGTAAGCTTAAAACTTTACATGAACTGTAAATTATTCCTTAAATCTGACTTGGCTGAAGTTTTGTTTCAAGGGTCATTGATGTTGACTAGAGAACAAAGTTAAAATGAAAGCCTACTTTAGGTGTGGAGCTTGCTAATCGCATATAGCTTGTGAAGAGCTAAATTTAACTAGTTGACGTACTTGACAGTCAGTGACTTAGATTCACTGGTTTCAAGACACTTTTTTTTATCTCTTATCCTGGTCTCAGACTTAGTGGACTTGTTTTTATTTCAATACCACAACTGTTGGAATTACACTAAATTGTTGCATTGACTGATGCGTTAACATCATGTGATTGGATGTAAAACTTCTGGCTTTAAAAGCATTCACCAGTTATGTGATTGTTACTTTTGTTACCCTTACTGCTGGTAAGAGAAGAATTGGTGCTCGTCTTGAAGAAATCTGTCAACAACTGAATACACACCAAGGAGAGTATGGGATCTTTTTTATAACATCTGATGCGATATTGATTTTGTATAATACAATAAACCTTGAGTTAATAAGTGACTTAAGTTTTAGACAAGTTTTTGTTCTATTTTGGTTAGTCCCAAACAAATCTAATCTGAACATTTGTGCTTTTCTGAGCAACACAACTATTTTGCTATTAATTAGATTTCACATTTAGTCATTTAGCAGATGCTTTTATCCAAAGGGACTTTCAGGGAGCAATAAGCGATAAAGCAATAAAACTAAGTCACTGAATCTTGTTGAAGGTCACATACTTAAATTTATCTTGGGCATTTACCTTTTTTTTGTTTAGTTGTTGGAATTTTTACCTGTGCACAAATTGTAATATGCTACAGTAGGTTGGTGATAAAACATGGAACATAAAACATCCTACAAATACATTTCTACACAAATCACCCAACTTTTATTATATTATGACTTTTCAGTGTTTTGTGGATCTCTTGAATGAATTTTGGGAGTGCTGGTCTTGGTCTCGACTCGGCCTCTGTCTGTGATCTCAAATTTTCTCAGTCAAATGCACATGATATTTTAAATTATGTGATTGTAGCTATTATAAACATTTGTATTCTGCAACTATTGCTTTTCTTACCAACGGAACAGGATATAGCAAACATATGGAGGTAGGATGAGATTCATCGCACAGATGTGTTTCTGCAGATAACGCCTATGTGGAGGGTGTCACGGAAGCCTGGGAGGGTTAAAGGTCAATAACGGAGCGAGGAAAAGCTGTAGTAGGGCAAGGACAGGAAAAGGGAATGGCAAAGGGAAGTGTGTGTTTGACCAAACCCTGTGACTGATGCTCATTTACAGCGAGAGCACATGGATGATGATGTCATAGGAGGCAGTGCCGTAAAACGGACATTGGAATAAATGCTCATTTAGTGTTGAAAATCTGTGTTCAGGTTCCCAACGAGACAAACACAAAAAAACCTTGACATAACTCTTTACATCTGTTATGCATGCAAAAACTTTGTCTAACAGCTGTGGTATCCTTGTGCTTCAAAAATGTCTTCTAAATATCAAACTGTTTCATGTCTAATAAACCTTATTATGCTTAAGTGGGTCTGCCCAATTTAAAAAAATTGGAAAGCATGCCCATTGCACAAGACATAGACAAGAGAGGGCTTGTTTACAATTATCTTGCATTTTTAAGTTGTTTCTCCCTACAAACTCTTCTTGTCTTGGTTGTGTTATCCTATAAACATAAAAATGTCACCATGCTAACATTTTGTCCAATAAAGCCTACTGTTTTTAAAGCTTTGGCAACGTATGCATGTGTACAATATTTATTCCCTTAAATTGTGGAAGTACAGACACTATTTTCAAACATATGCTTAAGAAAATGTCCTTGTTTAGTCTAAGAGAACTCTTTGAAGTGAAAATGTCAGGTTTATGATTACACCAAAAACGTGCAATGGTTTGCATTAAAGAAGATAATTTCCTAAATCCCCTCATAAATCTCTTTATACTAAATGTTGTGATTACTCACAAAACATCAAATAATTCAACGGCCAGGTATTTCAGAACAGCGGTGTCTCTACCAACTCCACAGGATTGGGTATAAAAGTTTTATGCATTACATCAATATTTAGATTATATTAATTTACAACAAGTTTTAAAAATTATAACAACCTGCAATTTTATGTTTCAAACAGAGTTGGCAATAGAGAGGCAGAAGGAAATGCCAGCTTTAAGTTTAGAATATTTTTCATCTTAAAAATCATATTAAATCATATTCTACACTTAAAAAATTGAAATAAAAACCAGAAAAATATGGAAAAAGTTTTGAAAATGTCATTTTAAAGGTCATGACTAGAAGTACTAACAGAAATAACAACTTTAATGGAAGGAAAGTATTTTAGTACATCACTAAAGTGCCAAAATGGCTTGACTTCATCATCTCTTATGGACCAATCCACAAAACACAATGTCCACCCAGTACTGGAAACCTTTGAGACTATTTGAGAAGCATGCACTGAAATATTCCCATAGAAAAAACACTGACAAATTCCAAAACAATAGAATCACTCTGAAGCAGTAAAAACACATGAAACAGGGCATGAACTGGTGCAAACATGAAAAAATGGCTGCTGTATTGAACCTGTCAGCAGACACGAGGGTTAAGATGACAGGTTCATACAGGTAATGAACTGGACAGATACAGGTTAATGGAAAGATAATTGCTTTTCCACACCCCAAAGAAAACTGTTTTTGTTTGCTCACTGTAGACATGACCGTACGTGTGTGAGACAACATCTCTGTGATCAACGTCTTCAAACCGTGCACGAGATGGGGCTGAGATGGTATAGTAGATGACATCAGTCTCCGAGGTATGTCTGGCATGAAAGGGATGGTGATAATAGAATGACAATAAAGAAGACCAAATCCTTTTGAAGAAGCCTTAAAAGATTTTGGGTTTGGACGGTGCCAAGAAAAAGCGTTACAAAGTGCATCTTGATAATATTTAAGAAAAAATCCTGTCATCATTTACTCACCCTCTTCTCATTCCAAACTTGAATGTGTTTCTTTCTTCAGCAGAACACTAAAGAAGATAATTTGAAGAAAGTTGGTATCCTAACAGCGCCATCACCCGTTCACTTCTATTGTATGGACACAAAACCAATGCAAGTGAATGGGTGCCGGTTAACAACATTCTTCAAAATATCTTCTTTTGTGTTCTGCAGAAGATTATTTTAGGTGAACTATCACTTTAAGCTGCATTTTAGATTGATAACACAACAACACAGACGTGGCTTCGGTTGACGTCCACCATGACACACTATACAAGACAGACATGTTCACAAGTCTCGGAGGTCCAAGTCCAAGTCTCAAGTCATTGAGGTCGAGTCCAAGTCACATCTCAAGTCTCTTTTCTATTTTTAGCAATAGTTCTCTCAGTTATTGTAATTCACAGTGTATGAAGCGAAATCAGTTTTGAAATATTACAACTAATTAACTCTACAAAATGTCTTGGGTATTCAAACCAGTGCTGATGCTGGTGTGATAGCCTGTGTTTTCTTCTTTTTACTAGGTCTTTGCGCCACATTTACCGGTGCAAAATGAAAATACATTTTATGCGCAATACTGATGTACTAATATGAACCATTTTGCTGTAATCTAGGCTAAATTAAGAAATGTAATAAATTGCATGATGTGTAATTAAATGTTCCAAACAAAGATTTAACTGTTTTTACATCATTTACTTGACCTTAGAATTAAATTAAACCAGGTCATTACCTTTATTTTTCAGAAAAGTTCAGTAACTACTGGATATGCATTGTTGCAACACAGAGAATATTAGACCATGAACACATGTACTAGTTCATTCAATCTCATTTGACTTAAATGACTCGTTCAGTAGGGCGTATTCAGTATTAAGTACATTCAACCAATGAAACGCTCTGACAGGGCTCACACTGAAGCGCTATTGGCTCATGGCATCATGCCTCTTTGAAGAACAGAGCTGCACTCTTTGCTTGAGACTGAATGAGAAATATCTTGTAAAAAATAAACATTACAGAAACTGTCTTACATTTCTTCAATCATGCAAACATGTTTCATACTTGCTTTGATCTTTAGCATGTCATTCAATCTTTTAATATACAATACGACTTACTTCATCACTTCTTTTGGCTTAACTGTTACTTTATGTTGCATTTCACGTTATGCAGCAGCTGGCATTAGTGGATAAGTTAACATTGGCATTTAAAATGTTCGAGTTTCAGGGTGACTCGCCTGCAGTCGCGCTTCAAGTTTGTGGTGCTTTACTGGCGATTGTGAAGGAAAATAAGACGCACTGTTAACCGCGTGGAGACATAGAATACATATGTCAGTGCTTCCTCTTTACCCAGAGACTTCTCTCTACCGCTTATATGAGATAAGCAGCACATGCGCGCCAGGTCGGACAAGAATATTTTCGTCTCGTTTTTATAAGTTAACGAAAATGTCCGTTTTTTTTTTATTACTGTTTTCGGTATCACGCATTCATTTTTATTTTGTTATCGTCAGTGAAAACATGTCGTTAACGAATATTTTCGTTATAGTTTTCGTCAACGAAATTAATACTGATGTAAGTAAGTTAATCATCCATTATAATATCTGCTGCACTTAAATGGTTTGGACAGAAGCTACTAAAGTAAGACTTGGCTACATTTTGTCTTTTATATAACTATGAACACGCGTCCTCAAGATGCGTCGCGCGTGTACATAATAATGCTGACTTTGTGTGTTTAGAGATGAATCGTTGTGACATTTGCTGCAGAACATAATGGATTGGGAATTAATAGACAAATGTGTTATATGATGCTGTCATGTGGGGAAGTAAAGTAAGAATGTGAATGAAATGTTCTATCAAAATGACTTGGGTTTTTTACGAGTCTCATGAGTCACGAGTCCAAGTCAATTCTCGAGTCAGCTGTCCACGAGTCCAAGTCAAGTCGCAAGTCTCAATTTTTGCGACTTAAGTGTGACTCGAGTCCAAGTCGCGGACTCGAGTTTCCATCTCTGATACAAGATGAAACAACAGATTCTTGCGTCCCAACACCCATAGCATATACGAATCGCCACACCACCCTTTTAGTGTTTTTAGCTCTTAAAACCTTTTTTAACTTCACTGTAGCCCTTCAAAACCCTTTACAAGACACAATAAGTCGCCAGCCGCACTTAAACAGCACATTTTTCAATCTGTGGGATGCGTTTGACCTGTATGCTTCACTTTAAAGCCGTCGTAGGAGTCAAAGCCTTCATGTAATCTGTGCTCTGGTTCCCACGGCCCTGCTACCTGGCTGCGGGGACCACACAAAAACTGCGGCTTTCTCAGAGACAGACCAGGCCCTGGTTCTGTGCTACCACATATGTATTGAAAGGGTGGGTGGGGGGTTCAGCTTGTAATCCTCAAGATTTGTTTGGGAACTGAGGTGCACAAAGCAGACGGTCATGAGACTTATCAAGTCACACACTCGTACCGAAGAAAGCGACGACGCCGTCAAAACACGCGGCCATGTGAAAATTCAACAAACGTAAGCTGATTAAATCCTTGCAAAGCTCGAAGCACAACACGCCTCCACAATGGACTGTTTTGTGACCAGATTCAAATGCATCATCTGTGCAAGCGGTGGCTCTCTGTAACAGTTTGCGGGTTTCACGTTAGAAGTCATAAACGCAGAGATTTCACAGAGCCGCTGTGGTATTAGTGCGTCTGAAGGTCTTTGGGATATTTCAAAGTGTGGGTCAAAGGTCAGGCGTGATGGAGGATAGGGATGAGTGCTTCATAGGGTGCTGTGATAACTGCGATACAGGAGTGAATTAATCTTCATTTATTCTGTTTCATGCATTCTGAGCTGCGATCGGTCTTCTCGTAAAATGGGTCCTCTGTTACAGTATATCAGTCATAAACATAAACATACAGTATTTGCTTTTAAACTGTGGGCCTCACTAGACTGGGATCCAAAAGTCTCAGATGACAATAATTCAAAACCATTTTTATTATAAATCCATTTACATTTTTTATCAGTTTATTTGCAAGACCAGATAACTCAGTTTTTATTGTGTTTTATTGTGTTAGTTAGATGTGTTTTTTTGTTTGTTATTATTACTTAAAGTGTAAATTAAAGTGTCATTATTTACCAACCCTCTTGTCATTTAAACCTGTATGACTTTCGTTTTTCTGCAGCACACAAAAGAAGATTTTGTTAACTGGACCCCATTCACTTGCATTGAATCGCTTTCCAACTTTCTTCAAAATATCTTCTCGTGTTCTGCGGAAGTAAGAAAGTCATAAAGGTTTAAAATGACAATAGAGTGAATTAATGATTACAGAATTTTCATTTTTATGTGAACTATCACTTTAATCAAAACAACCCAACTGCAGTTTGATTTATATTCATTGAAATGCTCAATAAAAAAACATGATTTTTGAAAAAATGTAAAAAGTTCTGTTTGTGCAAATGTTTCTGTTTTAACTTCAATTTTAGTTACATTGGAAAATGTCATTATTTGGTACGTTTCTTCTTTGCTTTAAAAACTACATGAAAACCTGATGATTTATGATGCCATTATTTATCATTCATGCATTATTGACCTAAACATTTCTTCATTTAATATCAAAACATTGTTTTGTCTTTAATTGTTCAAAATCCTTTATTTCAATATTTAAATTAGATATGGAACCCCAGATTTTCAATTTGGTCTCAGACTTTTGGACATCAATTGACCCTTCGCGTGGAGTTTGATTGACAGACGACCGGACCAATCATAACGCCGATATTATGCTTTGGCTGATGTCGGACATATCAAAAGGGCGAAAAACATAGCGAAGGGTCAATTGTATGCTTTTTTGCTATTTTATTTGTTTTCTCTTCTTGATGTGTATAGCTAGTTCAGTAAAGTCACGGTGGCTGCTCAAAGACTGTCAATCCTGATGAATTTGAGACCAATGTCTAACACCGTGTCTACACCGGACACGACTCAACACGATAAAAGACAATAGAACGTATTAGAACCCATTATAATTTTGTATTTTGTCCACACTGGATGCGTCACGTGACGCAACACGACAAAGCCGTTATAAACAAGCCGTTTTTTGCTCTCGTCGCGTCCGGTGTAGACACGGTGTGAATGTATATTAAAAAAACATTCATTATAAAAAATCATTAGCTCATGTGCAGCATATAAACAGGTCTTACAGTACATACACAGAAAACAATTATCTCATGCTGTTTTCCCTAGGTATTAAAAACTTTCAAAAGCATTAAAAAGCGAAATGGCAATGAATTAAGGGTGTGAAAACGCAAGTAAGCACATCTAAGCAACAGAGCAGCAGTGTTTGTGCGCTCTCTCTCTCTCTCTCTCTCTGTCTCTGTCTCTCTCTCTCTCTCTCTCTCTCTGGCAGAGTCATGCAGTGGTGTTTACACAAAGCACATGGAGAGGAAAGCAGCAGATGTGCAAACCACAGGAAGAATCATTAGCTTCGCAAACGTTCACTCCAGCGAGGCGTGGTGACCCCGCTGGTGCATAACTGCCCCCCTTCCCAAACCTGCTCTTTCTCTAATTCATCCTCATGTCAGGATCCCTCGCTCCTTCGCTCATTCAACTCAACATTCTGTCATTTCTTCCTCAGCTCGACTTGACCTCTTTTTGATGTTCTCCTGCTTCTATCTTTCTTTTGATCGGTATCGCTATCTTCAAGTGCACCTGCACTCTTTATCGGACCTCTTTCTACTGATCAATGAAGCTTGCCAGGTCGCTCAATATTTCCTTCCTCTACTGGTACATGCAAGCTTGCTCATCACCCTGATAAAAAACCATGGAGCTTGGTACGGTGTTCCCATTTGAAAAACACCTACAGAAAATAGTTGTTTCTCAATCTGTGAACCATATGATGTGCTTATTTGTGACCTCATGTTTTCAGTTCAACTTGTAGATTTGATTGCTACAGAACAGGACACAAACACACCCAAAACATTTTAGCTAAGAAGTGGATGCCAGCAACTAAATGTTACAAAAGCAACAATAAAAGGAAAAAGAACAGTGTACATTTTAGGATCGATAGATGATCATCAAGATGGGAAAAAATCTGATCATTCTGACCTTACATTAACCGTCTGAATCTGTGTCCGGAAACCTTTTAAAGCCATCTGTTGTTTTAACGCCCTCTCCCGGGCGATCCTGAGAACTGACAGGTGCTCTTTAACCTTTGAAAAAAACTGCTGCTGGCTCCTCTGCAGGCATGCATGTCCTCTAATTCACACTGAAAGAAGTACAAAAAATAAAAAGCTCCGCGACAATGTCTTATTGTGCATCATGCTATTGCTTAACAAGCTGGACAACAATTTTCCTTTGTAAGGCCAGACGGCAACATGGGAAACGCCAGCGTTTGCCAAACCGTCTTCAGGGTCTCTATGAGTTTGTAAAACAAGTACGTGTCAATAGCTCACAAAATCTGTTTTAGATGGGCCGTGCATCACAGCGCCAATGCCAACAATCAACAATACCAGTCATGCCAATTATTTCATCCCAAAACTATTTATAATTCTCATGTACGAGGCCTGTGTCCCATTAGCCCAATGTTTTATCTCTCTCGTAATACTTCCTCGTTGTACCAAGTTAAAAACTCACTGGCGTGCGTCCACAGATCCCGTCTGGCCAAAAGGATGTCCAGTTCGAAAGAAAGGAAACCATTCACCCTCCCGATTTCATTCATGTAACGGACAGATACGTCTTTAACAGTTACATCAGCAGCAAATCCCGGGCGTTTCCTTCGGTTATTAACCAGACAAGACCGAGTCCAGAGCTGCATCTTCTCTCTGAGCCAAAGCATTCTGTTGCTTGTAAACTCGAAAATACCACTCCCTGTCCCATAATGCTTCTGTATACAAGAAAACCTGAAACAAATGAAACTATTGAGGACGGGAGACACAGCTACGGGGACCGAGACGTCAATGATGGTGTTCATTTTCAGAGAAAATCTCCTTCAAGCAGGTGAACCGTTCAGAAGTGCAACACAATTTTGTGGGATGAAAAACAACCAACAAGTTTGAGCCTTAAGTTAATATAGCAACACAAAAGCATTCTTTCGATATTTACAAATCTAACGTTGTTCAAGTGATACTGTATCGCTCTATCATCCTTCATCCTTGCCAACATCCTTCATTTTTTCGAATCTATCTGGGAACAACCGGGTTGATGACAGAACGGAGTACAAAACCCTAGCAAAAAACTTGGATAAGAACGCACCGTTTTGGAAATGCATTTGTTTTGGAGCATTTCAAATTGGAAGGAATCTCTCTTGGATGCTAGGGGTTTATTCCCTTTGTCATATCAGCTCTGGGAAAGTTTCTCGAGGGCTGCGTTTTTGCATGCAACATGGAAAACTGACAACAAATACGGCTACATACATTCTCTATCGTATCTCCTGTCAATCATTCTTTTGAGAAAAGGTACAATCTCGTACAGCCTAGGGTTTAAAGAAAGAAAAGCCAACAAACACCGAGCGAGTGTTTTTCCTCCAAATGCCTTGCACGAGCCAATTATGTGTCAAAAGTACTTTTGATGTCAGCTTGTTGCCCTTGGAAAAGACACGAATGCCATAAAGCCTTTGAAGACGCTGTGGTGCCTCCATGACCCACACACATCCAGTCTTTAAGTGAGGGCTTTGGTCCGATAGGGAAGGATTTGCAAAGCTTTGCCTTAATGAGGGGAGTGCAAGAACTTACGTGAGGTCAACAAGGCCTACGGGGAATCGCTAAGAGAACATTATTATTTCAACAACGCTACGCACCGCATGCAGATGCGCTCAGTAGTCCCTGGCCTGCTGATAGCAAAGCAGTGCGGCTTCTCTTCACTGACTCTGTGTGGGGATCGAAGGATGAATAGAAAGCGACGAAAGGAGCGAGTCGGCTCGCTTGAGCAATGTAACACACAGGGGGAAGCAACCGTGTGGGAGATTGGTTTTAAAGTGGCTTGTGGGAGAATTAGCACGGCTGCACTGAAAGAAAGAGAGAGAGAACATTCAAAGCACCACAATATTCGCACTTCTCGTACATGTATTAGAATTGATAAATGCCACCACATTCACAGACGGGAAACAACAACAGACCTCCAATTTTGGAGCCTCAGCCAAAAGACATAAGGTTGTAGATGAGAGTGTCATCCATCTGCTAATCCATCACAGCCCTTTACAACTGACGCAGGATCAGTAACCACAGCCCAGCCTTATTCATTTCCAGAAAGATAAACAAATCTGATCTGGATTGGGATGTTTAGGACATTAAATACCAGCACTCTGTCACAGGTTGTTTCCGTCTCTTACAGCAGCAGGTGTGGAGTCACCACGACAACAGTCCCAGATAGAGCAGACCCGGTGTCGTCCGGTTGTCTGGGAGTACATATCATCTTTTAACGAGACTGACAGACACGATTTGGCCTTCAAACGCACCGCAATCTAAATCTTCCCCTGCCGCGGTATTTAGCAAGCGCTTAGTAGTGGTGCATGTTCATCATCAAATGCTCTCTGACTTAATCCAGAGCAAAACCCGAGAGCAAAGCAATATCAGAACTTGGATGTTCATGTTTCAGAGCATAGAGTTGAGCATGAAAATGTACAAAAATGAAAAAGCAACTGTGCATTAAGAATAATATGTGCATTAAAGTAAAGTAACTATGTAGTAAAACCATAGTGACCGCAATTTTACCATGGTGTCACTGTGATCCACTATGGTAATACAGTAATCAATCTGCCAAAAAGTGGTTACTTCACTTTTATTATAATAAAACCATAGTTGATTTTACTAACTAACGGGAATGTGCAATACTATATATTGTGTGTGTGTATGTATGTATGTGTATGTATATATATATATATAGTATTGTTCATTCCCATTAGTTAGTAAAATACTATTGTATACTAATATATTGTATATTTTAGAAATTAACTATAGTAAAGTAGTCATTTTAAACCTTACTATAGAAAATGAATGTATACTGTAGTAAATAGTATTTAAAACAGTTTGTCAGTTCAGTATTCAATAGTACTAAATACAAGTAAAGTACACGTAAATAATACACAAAATGCATTAAATCTAGGCTATAATATTCTGCATAATACATTACAGTATACTTCATTGTACTACAGTTTACTAAATACTAAGGTATACTACTAGTATATTTAAGAAAAAACATTCGGAAAGAAATGCAAAGGCTCTTATAAACTGTAAATGTTGATAAATCTTGAGTTTTACATTGATCATAACAAAATAACCGCGTAAACCTGCATAAATATTACATTACATCTGATGCATTGCGATTGCTTAAAAGTTCACTTCCACGTTATACCGGTGTCATTCACAAAAGCACTTTTGCACATGTTTTAAGACAGTTGTGTGTCATGTGCTCCTACCTTAAACCAACACAAGCAGTGTATGAGAATCAACAGCGCAGTTCTCTTCATCTTTCCTTTAATTCTTCGCGGTCTGCAAAGAACGGAGCCAAACAGCCTCTGGAAGCGTCTAGCTCTCTCTGCTGACTTTGGCAAAAAAGCTTCCGATAAAGACGTGCCCCATCATATTTGCCTCCAAATGTTTGTGCCCGAGGAACACGCTGTCGCTAAATTTATGTTTGCATACAAGGCGCGCGTCAGCGAGGGTCTCTCCTCCTTTAAACTCTTAAAGAAACAGCCCGCGGAGCTTTACGCGCGCCACCGTTACGCATCCCCGTGCGCGAAGTTCGTAAACGGCTCCTCCCTTTATTTTACTTTATTGCCCTTAGGTGTCATTGTGGAATAGATGGAAAACGTCTGAAACGCACGAGTTGCGCAAGTACGGCCAAACTGTTAACCTGCGAACACTCCCACATCTCTCCACACTTATCATGGGATGGCTGGGAGAGGTAGACATTCTTCCCCCTGAGACCTTTCAAATCAACAATTTCCCTTCAATCACTTTTGCAGTTATTTAGGGTAGAGCATGCAATGGCACATTCCAGAGCAGAGTTTTTTTGCCAAGGTATGTTTGTGCGTGCAAAACAGTGTGAAATCTCATGGAACGCAACACTTGAATTTGTTTATTTGTTACGTTTCTTCATGCCAATTCAGCATCAAAGGCCATTCCAGCTAGGCAAGGGAAGAATCAATAAATAAATGACCAAAACAAACAAGTCAACAAGGGTGAAAACTAAGGATACAATTAATCCAAATGCATAAAGTTAAAATCTATGTCAAATTTACACTCATTCACCTGACACCCATGACCTTGGGAAAACATACACTTTAAAAGTTTCTGAATGAAATCGAACAATGCCTTATGCTATTGAAAGCAGTGCACCACCCCCAAAAATGGATGGTTTTACCCTCAAGCCTTACACAGAATATAAAGATTAGTATAGCATGACTGGTCGAAACGTCACCTGGCCCTCTCGGAGTAAAAACGGGGCCGTGCGTGATGCTCACTGACAGCAGAACAATGCCATAGGTATGCCAGGTATGAAGCACCTGAATTGCTGGCTGACATGCAGCCCTCGGTTCTGCTTAATCTCCGTTACCACAACAAACAAAGGAATTTAGCTTTTTCTTCGCTTTCGCACACCATATTTACCGGCAGAGGCTTAAAAAAGCAAAGCTACATCTGGCAAAGCACAGTTGACCGCAAAATGCATGAAAAGGTGTATTTGGGCAAGAGAAGCAAATTAAGGAAGTATTTTATTGATTATACACCACAGTGTCCGTGATACATGACAGGAGCACCATTCACAGTAATGTTGAAAAAACAGATATGCCCTTAGCTGTGAATGCCTTGCATTCATGGTGAGCAATGATGCATAACCAAGCATGCACATTATAAATGGTGTTTGCCATTGACAGACTCACGTCACAGGGACCTTCGACAAGACTTTGCAGGTCGTTTAAGGGAATGATCTGTAGATATTTGTTGGTGTGAATGAAGAGCGTTGCTAAAACATACCGCTGTTTACATTTTTTAGACCTAACACAGAATGCTTCTAGTGGGTGAAGTGTACTCTTTAAAGTGTTAATAATTATGAATAAGGGGTCACAATATGCTGGTATTATCAATAACCGTGATACCAAAAGCCATGGTATCGTGATGAAGGTCCAGTGTATGAAATTCAGTGGCATCTAGTGGTGAGGTTACGAATTGCCACCAACTGCTCACTCCATTGCTTCACCCTCCCGTTGGAAGCACTATGGTAGCTGACACAGACTAAGATGTTGTCACGTTTTGACTTCCTTGCCGAGGGAGATAACATATTTACACTCTTTGTAGAGCAGTTTGTCCATTTAGGGCTACTGTAGAAACAACATGGTGAATTCCATGCAAGGGGACCTGTGGTGTATGTAGATAGAAATAGCTCATTCTAAGGTATTAAAAAACATAACGCCTCATTATGTAAGGTCTTTATACACTTCTGAACACATAGTTATGTATTGCACTTTTGTCAATAGATCCCCCCAAAATTACAGATTGGACCTTTAATACATGATAATTTCTTAAATATTTCAGCACCTGTTTAAAATTTTGCCTTAAGAGCAAAACATTCCCTCTCTGCCTGCCAATACTTGTATTTTGAGCGTGATTCTTTGACCAGAATAAGAAAAAAACACACCAAATAGCAAATACCTCATACGCATTATTTATTTATGAAGAAACATTTATATATTATATATTGTGAATTTTTTTGGCCACAACAATTGTGCAGTGAAAATCTGACATACATATTATGATGTAAATCAATCAAATTATTATTAACAATATTAAGAAAAAATATCATATCAAGAAAAAGTGATTTACCTCATCATCATTTTGCATTATTATTTAACCGGAAAAAAACAAACCCTGATTCACACTCGCATACTAACCAAAGTGCACTGCAATCCTTGAGTACAGTTTTCTATATAGTGTTATTCTAAGTATACCTATACTTCACACATAGGGCCCGTACTAAAAGTAGCACACATTATATACACGGCCACACGTGTACAGTGATGTACAGCAGATGCTTATATACACAAACACGTACTTCAACTCCATTCTTTAATGCCTTGTCATGGCAAGATTATTAACCTCCCTTGTGGCTCCTCTCATCTGCTTTAGCCCACTGGGGAATGTGGCAACTCTACGGGGGGTTTGAGAGGTCTTTAGAGAATCTAAAGTCGAAATGAAAGGAAGGCTCCTGGCCCTGGTGTCCAAGGAATGCCTGGCTTGTGGTGAGAAGGTAACCTGTCCATCTGTCAGTGGGTGTCCATTTCAGTGTCGCCATGAATTCTGCCTCTCTGCCGTCTGACCACATGGCGCAATGCTCAATGCCACAGCCCCCTGCATTACAAATAACAGCCCAGCCTAGTCTGCAAAACACTGAGGTCATCGGGGTTCACACTATACCCCATGAGATGGCTTGGGGTGGACATTAAACTTTAATACTGATTAATGACTAGCTTGCAGTATCTTGAGTGTTAAAGAGAAATCAGTGACTGGTCCCGGATCAGCATCCAGTGCAGCACGGCCGCCCTTTAGTTGAGTCGGGAGGAAGTGAAACAGATGGTTCCATTGAGCGATGTTGCTTGGAGCCACATATGTCATAGGTCAGTTTTGGTGTGACCGGTGTCACTGAAAATGGCAGCGTACTTCCTTGTCTTAGAGAGGTTCAAGGTGTTTCCCGAACTGTTTGAGTTGCAAGATTTGCTTCTTAAGAAGTTACCATAAGTGACAGCTAAATGTTGAACCCTTACAAAAATGCCATTTCTCCGTTTATTCACATTTAACAACATTGAACCCCATTGACTTGCATTGTATGGACACAAAACCACTGAGACATTTCTCCAAATATTTTCGTTTGCGTAACACAGAAAAATCATATACAAAAGTTTTAAACAACATTACGGTGAATTAATAATGACATTCGCTATTCCCTACATTAGTTCACTAATATAGTCTACTTTAAGGAGCAGGTGAAAACGAGTGAGTAAATTTGGACACTCAGTGCACCGGAAGCGCTGCAGGCACCATCATCTGCCGAGACGTGGGAATTCATTCAGCGCGAGCCTCACGATAGATGGCTAGCAGCTAGCCATGCATGTACATCGGTTGTACCCTCATTATTATGATGCATCATGGGATTGAATGAGCGCACACAATAATGTCCACTATGAATTGGGACACCACTAAAAATGGATGTCCCCTCGAATAGTGCACTGTGTTAGTGTATAGGGGGCTATTTCGGACACAGCCAGAATATTTTTTTGGGTGAACTATGACTCCAAAGCAACCAGAACTAGCCTACTGTCGTCATTTACCTTAATGACTTTTTTTGTATGTATTGTCCATACAATAGAAGTGAATGAGTGCCAGTGCTGTTCGGCAACCAACTTTCTTCAAAATATCTTCTTTTGTGTTCTGCGGTAGAAAGAAAGTCCTACAGGTTTGAAATGTCAAGAGGGTGAGTAAATCATGACAGAATTTTTATTTTTGGGTGAACTATCACTTTAAGCGGCTTGTATTGCCAAAAGTGGATAAGAATGAAGTAAAAAAATGAATGAGACACGACAAGTTGCTGGCTTTGTGTAACACTTTATAAATTCTTTTGCATTGCTAGACATGGCCATATCCTGTCGCCGACTCAACGGTAAGTCTTGTTAAAAATGAATCTCCTGATGCTTTGTGGCTATGAGTCACTGGCTGTATTAACAACACTAATATGAATAATCTGAGCATCTGAATAAAAAAACTGTATCAAGCGATTCACAGGAATTTGGTTGATTCAGTAAAACATCTCCAGGGGATTAAAAAAGTCTATTGTTATGACAATGCTCTGATGCTGATAACTGCTGGAAGTGAAACGGATCAGTGTCCTGGTGGCAGAAGCTCACTGGGCTCAGAGAAATAGAGCAGAAAAGAACAGTAGCTCAGTTCCAGCTCTCTCTTTCTCTCTCTCTTCTACTGGGAGCTAGATATAAATCATGTCTTTCAGCGTCCGGTTTGAACAGTCTTTCCCTCAAGCTCTCTATCTGTCTCATTCTCTCCCACACTGTAAAAAACAACTAGTAGGAATTAAATAATTTTTAGGGGTTTATTTGCAAAAGTTTGGCAGCCAGTTTTTTTTGTAAATTTTGACTTACAATTTTTTGTAAGGTTTTTTTCACACAGTTTCTTTAAGTAAGTTTAACCTCACATTTTGTGTAAGGTTTTTGCACACAGTTTTTTAGTAAACTTTACTTAAAAACACAAAACAAAACGTTAATCCTACTAATTGTTTTTTACAGTACATGCAGCACACTGAGTGATATAAAAGAGGATTTTTTCTTAAAATAACAAACATATAAATAACATATATAACATACAAACAATAACCTATTTTTCCTTAATAAATTACTGCCATAATTATTAGGGCTGTGTATTGGCAAGTGCGTCCCGATACGATACATATCACGATAGATGGGTCACGATACAATATATTGCTATGTATTTCCATACGATACACATTTGCGATATATTGCGATACTTTAAATAGAAAATGTAAAAAGTAGAGCTAGAAATACAACATGCCGTGCATTATTTGACTTGTACATTTTCAAGTGTCAGTCAATTCAACTTCAAGAAACTTTTATTTTTACTTCTTATTTTTTTCAGATTTTTATGTTTAAATCTAACTTTAGTCTTTATTATGCCAACTAAAACACTTTAAAATCACCATCATAAATGAAACTTCCCTCGCATTACCTGCCTTCAGTTGCTCTGTAGAGAGAATGGTAATGAAAAGATTTGTGTGAAATATTCAGGAAATAGCCCACAGGGCTAGCCAATGAGCCTTGAATGAGTCCTGCAATGGCCAGTTGGGTCCGGTGTAAGCCAGAGACACAGCGGAGGTAAATCCTAAAGAAAAAGCCTTGGGAGAGCTGGGGCTTACTTGCCTACAGTAGTTGTTTTTGGCAAGCACCCATCTAAAAGCTAAACATCCAAAACAAAGAGATTGTCTGTCCTGGTGCCCAAATAACTCGGCTGCTTAAAAAAACACATTCAAGTGTTTGTGTACATACATACAGTACACAGGCATACTGCCATTCATTCTCTCACAGGCCGCGATATATAGTGCTGTAACAACATGCACATTTCTAAAATGATTTTACAACAGTTCTGCCACAGAACCCGTTTAAGCTGCTGTTCCGAGTTCAGACTTTTAGCTGTAGATCATTCTTCATTATATCATAATTACCAGACCTTGTCAGCAACAGTCTCAAAATACAGCTATAAATAACTTAACGCTTCCCAGCACAAACACTTGCCATGCTGATCTCAATATGGCTTGGAAAACAGTTTGTTGACCATCAGCAGGCTTGTCTGTGCTTTGGGTCAAAGGGATTTGAGAAAACTGATCTCAAAACATCCTGCAAGTGCAAAAGCACTTCAATATCAAAACACCAGAGAAGTTTTAATAAATGACCGGAAATCCTAATTTAATCCTGGCCCAGCCTCTTACAGTACATTCACAGACACAGTAAACTGGATACAGTCACTTGCTTAAATTGGGTTACATTATTAACTCTGTTAAGCAGATATAAAACAACCAGACATGTGAACCCGGGCCCACCCCCGAAAAGCACGTGGGGTGGACCACCTGCCTAACAAAACTCTACAGACCAAAGCCCAAAACACACATCATACAGAAATTTTGTAATGGCTTGAGTGGTAAAACGGGTTAAGTCTAGTAAATCTACCAATTTGTTTCTGGTTTAAAATAACTCGTGCATACACAAAACACAAAATCACTGAAATCAGCTTCTGGGGTACGTATGTGTTTACAATTCCAACAAATTTACAGTCAGCTACGTCACTTTTTTTTTTCTCAAATTCTCATTGACACGCCCCCATCTCAGAATTTAAGAAATCCGACTTTGTGGTGGCATTCATACACGTAAATACAACGATTCCAACATGACATGGCCTCACCTTATGATTGTAAACATTGTAAAGTAAAGTGTTATCCCAATTGTTTTAATCCAAAACTACAAAACACGCGTGCAGGTAGTTCAAGTTCACGCTGCGCAGACTGATCGACGTTTGTCAAAGTACCGCGAGAGCGTTTCAACAGCAGAGCTCTTGAATCGCTCTCGCGTTACTTTGATTTCATATGCCGATCGGTCTGCGCAGCGCCGCGTGCGTGAATATGAACACACCTAAGAACCCTCCCCGCGGTTGTACGTCAGCGCTCAAAACAAAAATCTACAAAACCGGTATCTGTGGATTAAGGTCGCTATTGACCAAAGATAAATACTTGGAGGTCAGACTACAATTTGCTGGGGATTTTAGCCTGAAATTTAGGACGCCGACCATCCTCTTCAAGTTCAAAGACTTTGTACTGTGAGTGACGCTGGATTTATGGACCACCACTTGACTCGTTTCTGTAGTTACAAAGTAGATTTATCTTAATTTACACGGGGCTGTATTTGTATGCTTATTCACCTGAATGTCAAGCTTTGTTTATCACACGAGTTCATGTTTTTGCGACGTGTTTCCGATTGGATAAGTGCTGGCTGGTCCGTTGTTTACTGTCAGAGGTTACTTACTCCCTACGTTCCAATCAGCATACTATCCGTCCTAATAGTATTCGAAAGTAGAATTAGTATCGTAGTATGTTGAAAATAGTATTCCAAAGATTCCCGGATGGTCTACTACTGCCGGTAGAAATTCGAAGTGCAGATGCAGAATGATGCACGGCACGTTCTAATAGCTGATATTACCCACAACTCACCACGAGTAGGCGGAGTTTAGTGACGCTCCACTGCGTTAATAAATAATATAACTGATGTCACTACATTAACAAATGTAAGTATACAGTAAACATTACATACTAAATAATTAATGAATTTTAGCTGTAGACCTTAATGGAAAGATTTTGTATTTTGATGTGTGTGACAGTTATTGGCCACAATGTTGTCTAGCAACAACGGCCACTTCAGCTTCCTGTTAGTATGTCCCAGGCTGCGTCCGAAATCGCATACTGTGACAGTACGTACTGAATTTGAATAAGTACCTACCCATCGGCCGTCAAAACAGTACGTTCTATATAGTATGAGTGGGAGTAGTATGAATACATTTGGGTCATACTGCGTCCGCCATGTTTTATGGTCATGTGACCCGTATGCTCTTTTTCCTATGACGTATTAACAACAACCTACACGTGAGAGTTGATAAAAACATAATTTACTCACGAGAAATTCATTTATTGGCACTTACATTAAAAACGGACATCCTCCTTAAAGTTTACCGCTATATTTATTTGATTTACTTTTGAAATTTGACCGTTGCTCAGCTCCCGTGGCATCATGGGATAGAGAAGTGTCCATCCGATCCACACTCACGAATCTCGGCGGAAGTAGTAGACCATCCGGGTATTTCTCGCCTACTGTTTTTTGCATACTGAGGTTTCAGACATACTATTCATGACTCATACTCATTTTCGCCTACCCTATAGTATGGAAGTAGGCGATTTGGGACGCAGCCCCAGTGTGTGCGATCTCTTTTGCCATGCACTCAAAAATACCTACTATTCCAACACAAAAACAGTTCCTGCTATTAGGGCATAGTAGAAGTAGGCGAATTGGAACGCAGGGACTGTAATTTTGTCGATATAGCGACTCAGCCATCCGGATGTTGCTTACCTGCTGATAAAGATAGGCATCAGTGAATTTTGGCACAGGTCTGGTAGAGTGAACGTTAGGAGCTGTTCTCACAAATGTTAATTAGTTCGTGCGTAGTGCTGCCTTTGACGTGAGGCGCATTGACCTCTGAATTGTAGGTCAGCGGCGCCGCCATATTGGACCAGGCAAGTTTGACCAAGTGAATTGGAGATTCTAGATAGTAACGTTTACATTTCCCAACTAATTTTAGTACAATGGAATGCAATGTCTCATAGTATATTGCATTATTTGTTAATATATAAAGAGACATAAAAGGAATATAAAACTGATGCTTAGCATAGGCTGACTTTGATGGTAAGATATGGCCATGCGTCTGCAAACACACAGTAGAACCTTTCTTTTGTCCAAACAAATATTGTGATGCATGGATGATCAAAAGAAACTTTATTTTTAGCTTTCATAATATAACTGCATGTACCATCAAGTGACAGTGGCTTAAATAATAATTGGGTTAAATGAGACACCAGTTTTGTATGATTCCTTGCCAAAATGCTGACAACTTATTCAAATGGCAGATTCTGTTAACATTCTACTCAAATAAACAGGGTCATCTATCATTCATGTGTCAATAACTTGTTTTACAGCTGTAAAACTGGCAGCCCAGTGCTCATCGTTCTCAGTTTTCACAGCTGTCTGTTGTTACCCATCAAAGTGTGCTGGCACAAGACCTGAAAGATCCTGTTCTTTACCTCCAAAGAAAATATAGTGTTTCATGATATTATCTATATGATGTCTTTCATGTCTGTCTATTCCTGCATACCACACAGACGCCTGGTGCTTAGATTGTCTGCTGCCCTGTGTAAATGGGTAGAGATTGAAATGTGAATATGAGGTATAGAAGTGTTCTTTTACTGCCATGGGCTTGTGTTGAAAAAAAACACATTAACATTAGAAAGAATGAGAATTCGTGTAAAAACATACACTCCTGAAAAGGCGCTACAAAAAAAGTAATGCCAATAGAACCATTAACTCAAAGGTTCTTATAAGAACAATTTCTTTCTTACATTTTTATACATGACCTTTTGTGAAACAGAAACGTTCTACAGATGTTAAAAAAATGTATGGCACCATTTAGCCAAAAATGGTTCTTCTTTGATATTGTCAAACACATTGTGTGTGTTGCCATGATTTATTGATCACACCACATTTTTCAATTTACACAGGACTAAGACACATGTTAACTGGTAAGAAAAATCACCACAAAATGATTTAGTCCTAAAATGGATGAATTCAATGACAGGTGCGCACTAGAGAAAGTATTTGTGGTGAATGACGCAACCTAGTGGTCAATTTCAGTAACTGCAGTCAAAATATAGTGTGGCAAACAAAATGACATTTATGCTTTTGGCAGACGCTTTTATCCAAAGTGACTTGCATTGCATTATACTACACATTTGTTTCTGGATATGTGCTATCCCTGGGATCAAACCCATGACTTTGGCGTTGCTAGCATCATGCTCTACCACTGAGCCACAGGAAATTCTGGAATGTACTTTATAAACAGAACACTAGCCTTACCTCTTTGTATACTGAAGCTTCTTTGTATTTAGTACATCATGAAGATATGATGTTTCAAGTAATCAAAATGACCCAAATCAGTAATGTGTGTGTGTTGTACTAGGGACGTTGCTCAGATTAATAGAATTTAAAATCAGCATTTATTTTTTTGGTTCTTTGCTCTCATAGGTCAGGTAATGGAGATAATGAATAAACCCACTCGCGTAAAGGAGAATGGTTTAGTTGTTCCTGTAATCCAATAGAATCTCTCTCTCTCTCTCTCTCTCTCTCTCTCTCTCTCTCCATCTCTCTCTCTCTCTCTCTCTCTCCATCTCTCTCTCTCTCTCTCTCTCTCTCTCTCTCTCTCTCTCTCTCTCTGTAATAAACTAGACATTTGCCATACCAATTCCAAACACTAGATTGTGCTGTTGGTCTTTTCATGAAATGGCCAGGCACAAAAAAATTGTTCACTTTCCAGCGACTTTTAAAGATATGATCTTTAATATGATATGGTCTTTTTTTTACAGTTTTTGTAAATCTTTTAGTTAATCACATTGTTATGGGAAAATCACCACCACCACTGTCAGAACATCATACTGAGAACTATGGTGATGGCTCGGCTCGGTGGCTTCTGTAAATTTAGGTATTATTGAAATAGATATTTTAGACTTTGATCCTAAAGTCTCACAAATCTTCACTTGCTTTATCCATTCTTTTGTAACTGAGCGTATATTCTAACTGTTGGGGGCAGATTCTGATGTAACTCTCTTCAAGCGCAGTAGTGTTGTTAACCACCAAATGCGCCGCAAACTTGGGGGCCCCCTAGTGGCTACAAGCGGTAAAATCATTTGACGCTTGATTGAGACACTCTGATATACGCAATGAAGCACACGTATTAAATTGGTTCTCAAAATGAAAGAAATCTAAAGAAAATAAATCTAATACTAATTTTACGAATATAGCAAAACAATGCTATGAAAAGAAGCATGAAAAGTCTTACTTTCTTTTACTGTAGCTAAAAGCATTCTGTATTATTCTGAATAAAACAAAGGACACTTTTTCATCCCAAAACCAAGAAGGTTTCTTCTTATAACAAACTGTAGAGAATTTTGTGCTGTTATGTGGCTCAACGTAAATTAAATCCCTTTTATATTTGTATGTATATATGTCTCATTAATTCCATGTACTCAATACTGCTGTGTAATTCAAACAAAAATGTTAGGCAAAGGTGTGGGGGGCATCAGGTCTTGACTTTGCTTAGGGCCCCCAGCTCAGGCATCTCACCAGGAGGTCCAACTACAGTATGAATGCTGAGCCATGCCAACAAAATGAGATTGCTGTAAAAGGTCAACCTCCAAAGAGAGACAGACAAGATTCACTTTAAGGTTAATATCCCAAAATGTATTAAGAAAAGAATGAAAATGTTGACCTTTAGACACAATCAGCTACTATTATACAGTACTTTGCATTTGCCAGATTAAGGGCAATTCTCCTATTTACATTTACAAGATACAGATCCCTGCTAATAAACAATGCATTGTAACAGTTTCCAATACAAATACTCTTATAAACCATCAGCTTCACCATTAAACCCACTACAATTCCTTTATATGGCGTGTTTTGTCTTATTCCATAGAATTGAATGGTCTTCTGTTGGCTCCCATGATCCACCAGATAACATTACCAGTTCCATTCAAGCCAAATCAATTCCTGTATAAATCCATGTCTGTGATGTTCTTAATTGTTTTTAGCAGGGATATCAGGAACAGACGTACAGCTTTTTAAGCAAGATGCATTAAAACAATGCGAACAGTTGCGTGTTTATTTCAGTGCGTTAGGATGTTGCTGTTGTGCTCGTGCGCAATTCTCACTATGCTTCATTGACAAATCCCATTAATGCATGATTCATACTCCCTTACTCATGCGCAATATTGAAATGATGCAGCTGGTGATTGAGAGTTGGGACAGACGGAGTCAGTGAAGTCTGATGGAGTCTGTGTTCATTTGGAGGCGTGTTTTTGAACGGATTGTGTGGAATGCGCAAAGCATTTGCCGCTCGTCTGCGGTTTAACATCACTTGCCACAAAATCTGTCAGGGGTGCGTCGTACGGCTCCACAGACTGGGCTGCAGCGCGTGCATGGGTTTCTTTTCCAGTAGTGCAACAA
This sequence comes from Triplophysa rosa, assembly GCF_024868665.1. Classification (NCBI taxonomy): domain Eukaryota; kingdom Metazoa; phylum Chordata; class Actinopteri; order Cypriniformes; family Nemacheilidae; genus Triplophysa; species Triplophysa rosa. The sequence continues at coordinate 36,348,894 of NC_079890.1, forward strand.
GTTTGCAGAGGGCTACTGAAATCAGTCACAGCTCACACTGTCTCCCAGTGAACGAGCGCGCACCGGTCGGGGATCTCAGAAGCGCGCTCCACTGTTACCAACGTCGCCGTACAGTCTTTCAGATATAAATCGAAACTAAATAGTGACAGAATATTTTTTATTCTCCTCCCGTCGCTACTGGTGACTGCACTTTGTAGTACAGGGTCGAGAAGGAGTCATGAGGGGTCTAGAGGCAAATAAGGAGTCCCGGAGCGCGGTGAAAATGGAGAGCGACCCCGGTGCTGGAAAGCGGCGGCACTGTCTTAAAGCTGCCGTGGATGTGATACCGTTTGTCTTTTCTGTCGTGTCCTTTGCCTTTTGCTTTTTACTGAGTGTTCAGACCAGTGATATTAAGGACAGAGTTGTGGATTTAGAAAGTGGAAGTGGTGCGCGCCTCCTAAGTCCGTTTAATGGACTCACCATGGATCAGTTTAATGCAATGGTACAGGAGAAAGTGGACACGCTACTGTCACAGGTGAGCGATCCTAAACTCTTTAAGATACGCATCCATAGCCTCAACTCGGAAAGGTGAACAGTACAGCGTTATTTACCCCAGAGATGTCAAATCTGTCCGAACACCTGTCCGATTTCTTTGGCCAATGCACCTGCGCACATTTGGCACACGATGTTCACACGTTTCTTTTATTTGTTTATTTCTACAGCGCTCTTATGAACACTTGGCTAGAGTAAGGACTGTCCGGGAAACCTCACCAGACTGCAACTGCCCACCAGGTAACGTCTCCAATTGTGAAATGTTTTTAGGTCTGGACAGGGCAATTGGATGTTATTGTATTGTATGGCAGAGCGCTACAACATATTGACGTCCCTAAATTTTGATCGAAGTAAAAGTGCGCGTCGCCGTTGCAAGTGTCCTTGTCATCGATGTGGAGCGCGCACCTTTTAAAACGCGCACCAGGGCTCTACTGTTTACTGTTGCCCAGTAATAATGATGCATAATTCATTTTTGTCTGATTGTAAAAAAGCACCTAAGCTTCATGTAAGAAGGCTTTCTGAGGTGCACTATGAATGACTTGGACAGCTGAATATAAGCGGCATTTGGAGGCTGTGCATGAAAGCACACACGGTTTAGTGAGGATTGGATACCGCTGTGCCTGTTATTTGACCGCATATGTTAAATAGTGAATAGTGCACATCAGTCTGCATACATCTGTGACATTTGCAAATGAACATTGATGATGGATAACTACCTGTATGATAATTGAATAGAAATGTGACCCCAGTGAGTTTTGGAAAGTATGGATAACTTTAGGAACTTATTCTTATCTAAATGAGTTGCAGAAGTGTTTCCTTTTACAAAGTTAACAATCAGGCATCTTAAAATCTTGAACTCTGAAAATACTTCATTCAACCAGCAGATGGAAACACAAATGCTTGCAGTTAAGTTTTAGCATTGAAGTAATACAAAGTCCAGGCGGCAACCCTAAGGACAGGACATAGAGAGTTACCGTAGCGGAACAAATGAAGTGCACTCAAAATACATGAAGTGCTTGCAGTATTTCTGCAAATGACACACTTTTTATGACTAGTTTGACTGCATCAGCAAAGCACGGCTAAATCGATTTGGTCAAACTTGCCTTTCAAAATTTCACATTTGAATTAGTATCTCAAGCCAAATCTTGGTGTTAATTTAATCTCCCCTCCTATAGGAATCAATTAAAGCGAATCATTAGTACTGGAAACATGGCAACATTACGAACGCGATCAATAGTCCATTATACATTTGCCTAACCTTTTGAGAGGAAATTTGGAGGGTTGTCAGATTCTGCTGAAAGGCGTTACTGTAAGTATACACCCTAATGAGTTGCAGCCTCTTTTTCTCAAGCGCCGTCATATGTGCTTCTTTTATTTTCACCCTCTGGCTGTCTGGTGTGCTAAAATAAAACAAGCAAAACATTTCACACCAAGCGATGCGCATCAGCACAACGCCCGTCCCCATGGACCTCCCCTACAATCTGGCTGTCGAGTAGGGTTCTCTGCTAAAGCCCGGCCTACTGTGGGGCACTCGCTGTGATGTTAACACAATCATGCTCAAAACAGATGCCGCTGCACTTTTGAATAACATGAAAGAGATCAAAAAAAGCGTAGCCTGTGGCTGATTCTTTGTCAGCGTCTTTTCATAATAGTTGATTGACTCAGTCAGTTCCACCAGCAGCAAGAGATGGAGAAGAATGAAATACAGACAGAGAGTGAAAGTGCCTCTTTTACACTCAGTAACACAGCGTGGATGTCACCGACTGTATTATCACCCCCAGCGTCCGCAGGGAGCGTGATGGTTGCCAGCTCGAGCATGCTTCGATGAAGGGTGTTTCTCCAAACTGCCTTAATCGTTTCAGCATTGGCGGCACTTTCTGCTTCTCTGTTTGTCCTTTTTTTCCATGTTCTCTTCCCTGAAATCTGCATTCCTCATGGGGGCCTGTTGTTTAATAGGACGTTTAATAGAAACGAGCAGTCGGCCAGGATCTCTCTTTCTCTCTCTCCATCTCTTTCTCGTCCTTTCCGTAACGCTTCAAAACCTTGGCAGTCGTTTGCAGGCCTGATATGTGGGAAAAACAAAATGCAGAATTCGAATGAAGTGCACATGAAATTTCCCACAGCTAGTGTTTTTATTTATTTATCTATCTACGAAGAGTGCCAGGCCTTGCGTCTCTGACATCTCTGTTCTTTTTTCGAGACGCTGTTTTTTACTTGGCCTGACAATTACATTTAGTTCTGCTTCCATTTTCCGCAGCAGGAATGGTTCGAAATGCTATTCGAAATTCTGAATTCTGTCAAGCGGCAACAAAAGATTATTCACTCACAATTTCCTCTGCAGGAATTGGCTTGCGGACTCGTGTCTCAGATTTCTCCATTTTGGATCTACAGTCTGTCAATATTCCCAGTTTTCTGTTACCAAATCGTTCAGAATGATTAGACTGGCAGTTTATGAAAAGTATGTGGGTTTGGGCTTCCCCTGTGGGGTTGGCTGTGTTATTACCACACGTTAGGTGAAGCAACGCAGATGCCCTGGAAAGACAGCTGCCAATCGGCATGTGACAGCCACAGCACCACGTGCGTTTTTGAGAGCTTGAGAGATGTGGGGTGGGAGTGATAGACCCCAATCCACGCTACTGTCTGGCTCTCTGGATAAAATTCTAGAAAATTTGAGCAAGAAAGGTGACAAGAAAAAATAGAAAGATAGCATGACAGTAGAGACCAGCATGAAGATAGATGCCTCGCAGGCAGCCATTAAAATTTCAGTGATTGAGCGCAGCAGTGAAGAACGTGACTGTTAATACAAAAGAGAATAGAGAACCGCCTCCGATGCGCTGTTTTGCGGTTCTTGGCTGCTTTCTTTGGACAACAAACTGGAATCTTTTAGGAAGAGACGTTGAGGCCACAACAGACACTGCTGTAAGACACATGCCGCGGTAACTTCTCCAGATCAGATCACAGCAGCAACATTGAAAGGTTTCTGTCTTGACTTGTGGTTGAATTTCAGAGATTTCCTAATATTTCATTTAAATGTCATGGAAGAGAGTGTGAGTCGGGCAGTGATGCAGAAAAGAAATCCTGGTAGTTTTAGAGGTTGAATTAAGGCCTTGGTAATGGCCTTAGTAATTTGCTTTACAATGTCTTATCCAAGTGAACTGAAAAAATTAATTGTGTTGCACTTTTCACAGAATTATGACAATTAATTCAAATGTTTTTTGTATAAAATATATGTTTAAGCGTGACTTATGCTGCGTTCACACAGCGATTTGCGCGAGTAAATTGCATACAAAGTCAATGCAAAGACGCGAATAGATGCAAACTCGTCCGGTTAGGCGAATGGCGTGAATCGGGCGGCTTGAATGCGCGTCAACCGTGTCTTCCGCGCAAGACGAAAAATTTCAACTCGAGCGAGAAATTCGAGCTTATTGACACCTACTGTTTGACACGTGAAGACGTTCCCCATGTTTTTTAGGCACTAAAATAACAAAACTACTCCCATTGAGCAAACAAAGAGCGAGGATGTGATGTCTATGTGATATGCAGTAAGGTCCCGCCTTCTAGTGACAAGAGCCAATCAATAATTGTTAAAGACTAACAATTTTTTTAGATGGACTGTACAAAATGCTATGAGGACATTGCAAACCTTTTCACACGTAGTTGCTAAAGCAGCCTAAAAAGTGTTTTTATTAGCACAATAGTTCACCCCAAAATAAAAATTCTGTCATCATTTACTCGCTCTCTTGTCATTTTAGACCTGTATTAATGTCTTTTTTCTGCAGAACAGAAAAGAAGATATTTTGAAGAATGTTTGTAACCGAACAACGGCGGTACCAATTCACTTCTATATGGACACAAAACCAATGCAGGGTTAATGGGTACCGCCGTATCTTTAAAATATTTTCTTTTGTGTTCTGCAGAAGATAAAAAGCCATACAGGTTTGAAATAACATGAAGCTGAGTAAATGATGACTGAATTTTCATTTTTGAAACTATTCCTTTAAGAAACAAACATGGTACAGCTAATGTCAGGTTTAATTGTTGGTTTATAACAATGAAGATGAATGTAACTAACGCAGAGATGGGAAAATTCCCAACTTTAAATAAATGCACTAGTAAGAAAAACAGGGACTGGTAAGATACATTTCATCGTTAATATGCGATAACTCCCTATAATTCATATTATGAATTATAAGGAGTTATGCGGTGGCTTCAGTGTAATGATGTCATGAGCAATCCAGTCATTTATGTAGATCAGTGGTAACAACGTGGTTTTTTTTATCGTTACCTTAGCCAGCAATTTCAGAGATTTTCAAGTTCAAGTTTATTTTTAATTTGTGTGTGTGTGTGTGTATACACGGACAGTATATCTAATATTCACAATAAGAAATTTACAGTAATTAGAAAAACGGTACACAGATGTGACGGAGTGTGGAGACTGTTCTTAAAGGGACTTAAGTATAATGTAAGGTTATGTTAAGTAAGTTTAACTAATGTTGTAAGGTTTTAACATGCTACTCATCATTGAAATCAGTTGAAAGTTGAGCCTCCCATGTTCCATGATGGTTGCAATACTGTTGTGAGGTGACTCTCTCAGTTTTGGGTCACAGCCATTAACGGAGAATAGAGAAGTGTAGTTACTCTCTTTCATTTTGGTCTATAAGACACAGATTTCTGAGACAGAAATCAGCACCTGTCGTGTGTTCTCCTGAGACAGTTTTGTTCATTTGTAAAAGTCATTACAGTTGTACTTGTGTCTGTATACTTGTGTGTTTGTGTGTCGTTCATATGAATCAGTGGGATTCTCACCCACAGTCAGTGTTATTCATCTCAAAGACCCCTCTGTCTTCCAGTGGACATGTATCCACCTCTTACTCTACTTGGCTCAGTGTCCCATCAAAAGGGGCTTCCCCTGACCTGGTCATTTCTACAATTGGTCATCTGTCCTGGTTTAGGCACTGTATGGGAGGTGGGTAAGGGGTACAAGGTCTTACCAAGGAGGGGCCTGTAACCTCAGGGTCACATCTGTGGGTTCTAGACACTGAGGCACTATGATCTGATCTATGATTGTAATACAGAGTCTTTTGATATGCTGCGAGATCCTAATTTTAGTGTGAACCACTAAACGCTGGATGACTCATGTATGTCAGTGAGACATCGTGGTTTGAAAGCTCTTTAGTTGGGCTGTCACAATATCAGATTTTTACTACTCGATTATCAGAGCCAAAAGATCGCCATAATGATATTATTGCAGAGTGCTATCAGTTCATCTTTACTGTTGTTTATTTTGTATTTTCTTTTTTGACCAATGATCTCAAAATGGAAGTGGAAAGAGAGTTGGTAACCAATGTGGCTCATTAGGCAAAATGTTAAATGGGTGCAATACCAATACCATGTTGAAGTGTTAACCAGATACTGGCACCAAATTATTTACAATATTATCAAATGTGTAGTCTTACCCTAATATCAATAACTTTTTTTACTCTTCTTTTTTTTATTATTTAACTTTTCTTAAACTACATTTCTTTGAAATTCATAGTGAGCGGTTTAATGATTAAAGTCCTAAGAGGGTCCCATTACTAGAATGAGCTTTGGGCATCCCATCATATAAAAAATTATATCGTTCATACTTAATAGGGTTGGCAGAAAAATCGCTGCAGATAAAACAAAATGTCCTTGTAGAAATGTAGAAAAAAGAATTGTAGTGTTTGTTCTTAATATGAATGACAAGAAAATATACAATATACCAGTGTTGACAATAACTGTGATATTTAAAAACATGTTTATCAATGTTGTGTTAAGTCTACACATATGATAATATTGTAAATAATTCATCACCCGTTAAAATAGGGGTGGGAATCTTTTGGTACCTCACGATTCGATTCGTATCGATTCTTGGGGTCACGATTCGAATCACGATAAGGATTCTTTCTCAAAATTAGATGTGATATATGTTTAGCCCCTTAACTGGCGCTGTCCCGTATCCGGGACAGCTGATTTACTTAAAGATTTTGCATGTGAATTCTTATCTTATTGTGTCAAACATAATATTGATCTTTAGAAAACATATTTCATCACCGTTTTATAGAATAATGTGTGTAGGAAGAGTAATTGTTTCTTTTGTGAAAGAGTGGGCTTAAAAATGTTTATGTCCTTTCCCTTCTCACTGTATAGTTTCATACAAATTTATTGTTTTTATTTTGTTTCTGTGCTTGTGTATTTTTTCATTGTGTCTGTTAATTGGAAAAGTAAAAAAAAGCATCTCAATGTCTGTTGTGGTCAAATTTCAGATTGGTGATACTTGAGACTTTGACTTATGAAATTTTGGGGCTGATCCGTAATTATTTTGAATGTATTTTATTATAAAAGAAAAACAAAGCTTTCATACTTTTTTATTACAATAACATAGCAAAATCACATACATTTTTTTGTGATTTCTTTTTTTAGCAATAATCTGCAAATTTTCTTCTTTCAAAAAAGAATTCATGAGTTACAGCCATTTTAGGGCCAACAGTGGGTTTTCACGTGTAGGCTCAAAAAGGGCTGCGCCAGTGAAGAGGTTAGATTTGATTCCATTTTGCTGGAATGATGGCATTCGATGTGATTCTTTACGTTTAGTGTTCTCAAATTACTTCACCTTCGCTTTACAAAGCTTGCATATTGCATACGTCTTGTCAAGCTCCTTCTTACCATAGAGTTGATCAAATCTGAAGTATTTCCAAAAACTTGCCCTCGCTAAAAATGGGACGGGATGTATTTCTTTTAGCCCCGCCATCGCTGTTGCTGAGCTTAAGGTGTGCGGTCTCTCGACTGTCCGGGTGCCGCACCGCTCTCGCAAAAAAGTTTCGCCTTTGGCCAGTGTGCTTCTTAAAGTCCGAGTAAAGAGACATTGAAATATGTGTTCTGAGTTTGTCACACAACAGAAAAGTGTGTTATTAACCACCCAGCCAAATTTGAATGGAGAAAAAACATCCAAGTAAATAAAATAAGTTATCAAAATCTTGGAAAAACAAGAAGGACTCTCTGCTCTCAAACGCTGGGGCGTGTCCTCTTTTGGCGTTGAAGCCACGCCCACTCGAATCGCTCAACCTGAGTCCCCAGCCCAGCAGTGTATATGTGAATTATGTGAATACATTTTATGGGAGGATTTGAATTCAAACACGTGCGATATTCATCAATATGTAATTCACAAGCAGGTTAAAAGGTATTTTGCGTGCTGTCCAGGGAGAGGGCTCCGAGCCCGGCAGTTTCTTGCAAACTCATAGTACTCTCCCCATGTCCGGGGAGAAGGCTCCGGGCCGGTATTATCCCGAACCCAGAGCGCGTTGTGGTTACAAATAGCAGCCGGCAATGTTCAAAGATAGCATTTGTGCACGGACGCAGCTTAGAGAGACAGGCTTCATAGGCAGCATAATGGAAGTCTATTTGAATTATAAACAGAGTGCGTCTTTGCTATAACCAATCACATATTTAAAAACTACAATAGTAATTTCTCGCTAGAAATGCAATCAAAAGTTATTGAAAGTGAAACGCACATTTGTACAAAACTATCCCAGCGTTCCATTTCGAAGGGCTCATCCCTATGCCTTAAGCCCTTCGAATGGTTTACCCTCCGGAGTGAGAGCTTTGAAGGGTTAAAGGGTGTAGGAGATCAAACAACTGTTTCTTGAAGTGCCCTTCTGCGTCATCATCCCGCGCCCATAAGGAGGCGGCTTCACCACGCAAAGAATCTTCGCAAAGAATCATGGGAGCCCGAAGTGACCATCAGTTGTACCCTTCGAAATCCTTCATTCTGAAGGGCCCTTTGAAGTGGCCAGTTATGAGCACTTTGGTTTGGAACGACCCTTCAGTATGGCGGCCATGATTGTTTTCACTCCGAAGGGCCCTTCGGAAGGCGATATATCCCAGTTGGAACGCAGGGTATGCTCCAGCGTGCATTTCGGCTGCCATATTTTTTTTCGAGCTTGAGCCTTCTCAACCAATCACGTTCCTTGCATGTTGTTATGGAATGTTATGTTGTCATTGGTTAGCTGTGAAAAGGTGCTTGACAGGACGTTTTTTCAGAAAAGTTGAACTTTTTCAACCTCAAAAGATGCTCTGAGCTGCAGAAAAAGACGCTAGTGCTGGCGTTTTAAAAAAGCGATCATGACTGTTTTTGAAAACACGGTTTACTCCATAGGATTATAATTTAAAACAGACGTTAGCAGCTTCAAAAAAAGAAGTCAAGTGTGAACACATTCAGCTTTGTAGTGGTTCTCTCTTGAGCTAATAATGTAGATGCTGGGATTGCTGATAGCGAACCAGCCGGGTGGATTATCTGCTCGTGCTCGTCTCGAAATTTTTTAATTAAACATCATTCACTGAAGCACGTCGCGATAACGCGCAGTGATCCTCCTTCCGTTCGCCTCTGCTCAACCATTTGCTTGTTATTTGAGATTTGTTTAGTTGGGCAGAGTGAGAGCCTGAAAGCGAAATGCTTACAACTCTGAGCTCGTGATTGAGCAGACACCTGATGCTAGGCGCTCTAGTGTCAGGGGAGGGGCCATGGATTCTCGGACAATCCATTGCGTCATCGATCCCCCGTTTTAGCCCCGCCCAAAAAATGCTGAACAGAGAATCGGTGAAAAACTGTTTAACGGTTTAACTCCACAATTCAGTACTACATACTTCTGAGTCTTTGTAATGTGTTTCAGCAATACATTTCTAACATCTATAATGTGTTTAGAAACAATTCTCAGAATTCTCTTTACCCGGACTTTAAACTTAATTGTATTGTCTGTAACGTATAATCAGACCTTCAGAATGTGCTTCTGATTGATGTTCTACATTATAGACGGATGGTATAAAGAAATGTACTCTAACTCTACAAGGAATTTCTGTAATGCACAATTTTACGTCATTATACTTTGCAGAGCATGAACATGCCAAAAAGAAGTCATCTGAATGTTATAATTGAAATGCTTTGGAACCTCGAGCCGGGCCTGGATTTCCCATTTAAAATGTATAGTCCATTCAAAACTTCTCATGTGAATACAAACTGGCCACAACTGCTCCAAACACAAACGATTCGACCAAAACCAACACGACTGTCTCACTTGATGGATGCCATCACAGTGAGAGACCTGTTTTGATACCTTAGGCCGGCACACAGAAATGCTTCAGAGAAGGTTTGCGTCAGGGCTGACTTCAAGTTCGGTGTCCCGTGACAACGCAGGCTTGGGTGGTGACAGGTGAACCGTGGCATGTAACATCTCGGAAACAAGGTGAAGAAATAATTGAATTTAAGAGCGTGAAGTCAAAACAAAGCACTGCCTGATGTTATTTCACCATCTTCTGAGAGGCTGATCACATATTTCGTTTTTAAGTTAAATCTCCTGCACCATTGACATAACAGTAATGTTAGGCTGGATTTTAGATCTGTGGTTATTTAGGGTCAGTTTTACAGTAGCCTGAATTTAAGACGCAATTTTTAATTCTTGGTTTATTTTTACAAGTGATGTCGTTTTTCTGGAACGAACACAGAATAATGTTTTGAACTCTTTCCCCATCATAGTTTTTTTAAGTTCCTAATCAACACCAGCATTTTTGATCTTACTCTCTAAAAAATGTTGGGTTATTTCAAGCTTTGGTTAAAAATGGACAAACCCAAACGTTGGGATATAAATTACCCTACGCTGTGTTGTTTTAACCCATTGTTGGGTTAAATATAAACATTTTCTGGGTTATTTTAACCCAACAGTTGGGTTTGTTTATATTTGACTCGACGATGGGTTGAAATAACCCAACATTTTTTAGTGTACAAAATTTATGGGCCCCAGGATTTTTAGTTGAGTATGAGTATGCAAAAGAAAGAACAGAGCCATGAACAAACAACAACATAAAGATATTTTAGTTTTATTTATTTTATTTTCATCAACACTTGAATGTAACCAAGTCTTATTTAAAAAAGCCAAACAAAAAAAATTCAAACCAAGATTTTGTCCAGATCGGAATCAAAACACATCGATTAAGTATTTGCTTGTTTTTGGATCTGTAAATGCTGTACTCTTTTAGCATTTGAAAACTTGTAAAACAGTGAAAACATTGAAAGCTGGGAAGTTGTGTCATAAATGACGCAACAAAGTGTCAATGGTGGGGAAAAGTTTAAATCTGATTTTTTTATATTGTATTCGATAAAAGCCAAAACTATAATTGTTGGTTATCAATTATTATTATTTCAAATGGATTATAGCGTTTGTAATGTATAGATTCAAAGCTCTTTTCTGGCACTTTATACACCACCCGCTTTATTTAAATGTTTTTTGAATGTGAAATTGATTAGTCTTCATACAAATATGTAATTGGTCCATTAAAGCGCGGCACGAATGATTGCCGAGGCTCCTCAACCCAAAACCTTCCGCCATTTCATTACATAAAACTGCCTTCAGAACTGTAAAAAATTGTGGATTCCCAACGACCCAAATTTCCTCAGAGTGCTTGAGTTGAGAGCATCAAATCATAGCCGCTTCCTGTCCTCCTGGCTACACACCATTAAAGATGAGACGTTCTCTAAGCCTGTTGGCCATGCATCTTCCCCACCTCACCCTTCGCTTCCGTACAGCTTGAAAAAGACAGGGCTATGCCTGGATGATATGAGCCAAAGGTCTTAGGCCTTTGAGCAGTAACAAATGTAATGTCATTCTGAGTCAAAGAATTAATCTCCAGAATCCTTAGGGTGAACACGCGAACACGTTTCCATACCCATACAAGCTTTTTCTTCCTCCGTTCCATCATTTCTCTTTCCTGTGAGGAAATCTCCAACACACGCAAATGCGCACGCCTTCCAAATGCACTTACTGACCAACTGAGTTTTGGCACGGATTGTTTGAAGTGGTCTGACATGCTTCTAATCCCTTGGAAGATGGATTGGTTTTATAGTCCGTTATAGGAAAGTTTTCTTTATAAACACAAGGATTCATTCATAAGGTGCAAGGAGATGTCAGTCGGGCTTGTAAGAATGAAAGTTCCCTAAAAAAGTGATAAGCAACGCTTTAACCAAATTGACTGGGTATTTTTCAATGCTAGGGTATTCACATTACCCACTGAAAGCTTTCTTGTGTTTCCGAGTTATTCTGTGGATGGTTCAAAATATAGGAAAATATTTTGATTTTGCTTACATTTGTATGATGTTACATTTGCACGATTAATGTTTTCTCAAAGGTATGCATAGGACAGTTCACCCAAAAATAAAAGTTGGCGTTATTTATTTATTCACTTGTTGAACTCAAAAGAAGATATTTTGAGAAATGCTTCAAAAGAAGAAAGAACTATGTGAACTATCACATTCAGAAGGATTAAAATTGAGGTTTTCCACAAAATATTTTTTTCATTATTTTTATTTTTACTTTTTATTTTATTTTATTTTTATTTTTTATCATTATTATTTCAGAGTTTTGATTAAATTTAAAGTGTTGACCCAAAAATGAAAATTCTGTCATAATTTTCCACCCTCATGTCATTCCAAACCTGTATGACTGTTGAATCTCGTAAACGGAGGCCAAAGTGATATGTTTACATGTGGTGGGGTTATGTAGTACTGTAGTCCATTACGTCATCATTGGTTTTGACTTTGATGAAAGCAAAGCAAACATGTTCCGAGTCTTGCTGAATCATTCTTGGCAAACATTCCATACGTCAGCATATGAACAGGAAACATAAATCTTCAATCAGCTGCCCTCCTATGAGGAAAAACTGAATGTTGCTAAAACTATTCGTTTCTATTGGCTCAAGGTGTCTGCGTATGACTGATTGTCACGAGGTGTGATTTTATTAGTTGTAGGTTGAATGACGACCAGTCCGTATATGAAGCTGCTTCTGACGGGGCGACGGCTGAAGGGATGTAGGGTTTGATTCCTCTTGGGTTTAACAAACCTCTCCTCACTCTGATCCTGGCTCTATGAATTCAAGAGGCATTTGGTTCCTGAGATTCAGTTGAGTGAACCTGGATCGACGGGAAGGGAAGAGAAATGAGAGGGAGGTTTTTTCTCTTAATAGTTACGACACATTATACTGCAGGTAAATTGCTCCCCCCTGGCTTGTTCTCAGATTAGCGCTAGCTAGCCAATGTAAACAGAGGGAAGTTGTGAAAATACTTGACTCATTTTCACGTATACCACTAATGTCCCACCAGAGCCTCTAAAAAGAGGCCGATTTTTTACACTGCTTGCATAAAACTGAGAACTTATGATACCCCTAAAGTATCATAATCCCGTATTTGACCGAGGTCAGTTTCTTTGCGATACGTCGGCACAGGGATGGATTATGACTTCAAAGGGCCCCGGGGCCAGTTACCTCCAAGGGCCCCCTCCCACAATTGTTCCGTTCTTTCCCTTAGCTGCGCATTCATAGTTATAGAAAGTGAAAGTTAAGATGACAATGAATATTAAAACCGTTCTCGTTCTGCGTCAAATGCTTGCGCTACTCTAAAAATAATCTGTACAGGGTTTATAGAAGTCTGATATTAGCTACACTGTGCAAAATCAATAATGGACCAAATTAAGGCGTATGAAATATTTGAAATATACACGTATTTAGGGTTGAGCGGTAAACCGGTTCTGGAAATTTACCGGTACATGTTAGATTTCAATCGGTTCAATACCAGAATTTTGCTCGTTTCGGTACTTGAAACACTGCTGTTCCAAAGTTCACCGCTATGCGGCAGTATGCCACAGAACTGACGCAGAACCGGCAACATAGAAGAACAAGATGAATCTCTCTACAAGCACTTTTGCGACCATTTAGCGAGACACTGTGAGTGATTTATTACAAATTCGTCTCTTTCTATTTTTGTGGAGAGATCTTTAGATTTTTTACAGTGTAACGTATATTCTACATGCTACGATGCGTCTGTACATCCCCATTTTTAATAAGTTAAATTTAATTTAATAAGTTAAAGTAACATTAAAACATGTGTTGCCATGATTTGTTGATCATTTCATTTTTTACAGGGTATCCACAGAAGCAATAGGACCCAACTATTAAGCATAGATAAACATTTGTTTTCATTGTTGTTGGGTTTTCTGTACCAAATTGGATGGCGCAACCTTGAAGCCCAGGGCCCCCTCGGGTTCATGGTAGTCCCTCGGGGGCAGTGGGCACTGGCCCCATTGGCCCGGTCAGTAATCCATCCCTGCGTCAGCACTATGCCGAAGCTGTTTAGATGTTGACATGCGCTCAACATTATTCACTCAGTTAAACTCCGGTGGTTGTTATTTTGTGGTTGCTCTGCTATGTCATGTCTGGGATGGAGTTCGTAACCTACAAATTCAGAAGTCGTTTCAGTTGTGTATGCATTGCCATGTACCTTTGCCCCCTCTTTGATCTCTAAAACTAGGTCACGTTCTGCCATTCACAAAATAAACCATGTTTAATTGGGACGCGCTAGATAACGCCACATGTGCGAAACATGTACACGCCAGTCTGGTGTGACTCTTTAATTGTTCATTTATTGTGTTGCTGCCTGGGTTACAGCTGTCGGCTATCCTCTCCTCTCATTCTCATCAGATGCAGGGGTTTCGCTGGCTAAAGAAGTATTTATATTGTACCGTGCATGTGTTCTTGGGAAAACACATTAAAGCAAATTGGTAGGTGCAAACACTAAACAGACTGACATGTTTCCACACAGGGAACGTGGAACAGCTTTGCTTTACATCTGCGAGCGTGTCTTTGGCCACCTAAAATACAGTTCAGTTTATTATGTTTTTATTCAACAATGTAGAATGTAAAGTGGAATCATATAGAGCACTGCTGCTTCTGCTAGAGAGAATAAGACTGATGGGGATTTTTGATTGCTTAAAGGGATAGTTCACACAAAAATATATAATGTTGTTCAAAACCTGTATACAAGGCTTTCTTCTGTGGAACACAAAAAAATATATTTTGAGAAATGTCTCAGTGGTTTTGTGTCCATACAATGGAAGTCAATGGGGGTCAGTGTTGTTGGGTTATCAACTTTCATTCAAAATATCTTCTTTCGTGTTCTGCTGAAGAAAGAATGTCATACATGTTTGGAATGACATGAGAGTATAGTGATATACAGTATATAATAATAAAATAATTTATTTTTGGTTGAACTAAAATGTTAATTTTATGAGTAATTTAATACCAAACATTTCTATGAAATTTTAAAGATAGTGCTTCATTTATTTGTTAAAAATCTATCAGTAATCCACTTTCCAACTCTCTCTGTGGCTGATTTGTTTGAATTTGTTCAAAAAACATACAATTATTAGATAAAGCAATTATGAAGTTTTAATTTTTAATCTGCACAAAAGCAGATTGTGTTTAAAGGGATAGCTCACCCAAAAACGACTATTCTGTCATCATTTACTCACCCTCAAGTTGTTCCAAACCTGTATACATTTCTTTGTTCGACTGAACACAAGGAATATATCTGGAAAAATGTCAGTAACCAAACAGATCTCAACCCCCATTTACTGCCATAGTATGGAAAATAAATACTATGGGAGTCAATGGAGGATGAGATCTGTTTGGTTACTGACATTCTTTCAAATATCCTCCTTTGTGTTTATCAGAACAAATAAATTTATACAGATTTGGAACAACCTTAGGGTGAGATAATGATGACAGAGTTTTCATTTTTGGTGAACTATCCCTTTAAAAGTATGAATGAGAAGAACCAATTTGAGCGAATTTATACGAATTAGCCACCTCGTAAAGTAATTATGAATTGCCATAAGAGTGTGTTGGAAGACATGTGTCTTGTCATTATTTTGGTCACGATGTTTTTGGAATTTGGTAGAAAATTTGGGAATTTTGCAGAAATGACAAACTTCACCCTTAAAATAAGATTCAGAAGACATCTCATCTCTGATTCTCAACATGGGGACCTCGATGGGGTGTAGACCTTAGAGATGCATGGTGACACATTTTATGCGTACCCATCAATTAATCGACTTGACATATTCCCAGTTGGAGTAAAAAACATTGTCTAGATGTGTTACTGTCCTTTAAATACTATGTTCCTGAGGATACTGCATACCTCTGGATGGATAAATAAATCCTTCATCCCAGCAGGTGTGAGCAACCGGCGAAAGGCCTTTTGAGAATGTCAACATTTACATTTGCAATATTTACATCATATCAAAGCCGGTCTCACAACATATGTGCTTAATGCAGTTTAAGACTTTTACCCCCAATCCAGACATGTCTGCACACCGAGGCGCGGTGGTGGCACGTGCGGCCGGTGGATTCCTGCCTGTCTCTTTAGTGAGGTGGAAAAACACTTAAGCCTTTTGCTTTCAAATGATTTTGTAAGCGTGACTCCAGGGGCTGCCAGATGAGGCCACTCTCTTGTGGGAAACCAGAGCACTTACACCCGTTTCTCCAGCGCTGCGCTCTCACGAGAGAGGGAATCAGGGCCTTCTGGAGAATGTCACATACGCGCTATTGTCCGCACGCATCAGAATCACAAATCGGGTTTGGAATGGCTTAGGAAATTTAGACACCTATGGGACACTTTAGTAGACATCCATGGACTTTGAATGAATGAAATATATGCGGTAATTGCGAACAGGCATACTTCATAAAATCCGCAGTGTTTGGTTTCGTGCTACGCCACTGCAGGGCACAACACCAGCAGGCTACTGAAAAAGTTATTAGATGGATTTACACACCGTAATCTTTTAGCTAAAGACACCCGGTAAAACTACAGTACGGAGGCTTTCGCTCACCTTGTGCCATGAGGATATTACGTCGTATAGACGTTATGTGCTGCTTTGCTGTTTTAGTGTCCTTTTATAACCTCCTTCCTTCCTCCCGCGCAGTTCACAGTCGTCTGTCGGCCCTGGCGCACTAGGGAGTGAGGAAGTTGGTACGGTTCATTAAGTGAATATTGCACACCACCCATGTCACTCCACACAATGAGGCCTTTCTTCTTGGAGTGACACCAAAATCACGAAGGGGAAAAAAGGAAAAAAACGTTTTCTTTCAAATACTTGGCAGATGTCACTTTTCTATTTTATGGTAATAGCGCTACGAACAAAAAAATAGATTTTATTAGTTCATTCCTACCGCCAACAAAGCAGAGGGACAGTGGATTGCAGTTAAAATGAGTCTTAAAATGTTATAGCTATTATAACATAGGTGTGATAGACCATAAATGTCTCTTATTACTCTTTAGCCAGCAAATGTCAACTTTCACATTGTGCTGGAACTTAGATGTCATGATCTCTCGCGAGCGTAAATGTTTCAAAGATATGTTTTTGCCGGCATGCCTTCAAGACCAGCAGAGTAAAGGAAGAATAGAAATTTTAAAAAGGCTAAAGGGTATTTGCAAAGGATTTGTGAATATGTTGAATAAAATGATGCATTTTGATGCATGTATTAGCAGCTTTGAGGATTAAGTCAAAAGATAACTTGAGAGGTTCTTCATTAAGTTATACATTCATTACATTATATTTATGCTGGCCTTCTGAAAGCTTGTATCTCCATGTTTCGTGGTTTTTATTTTTTTGCCATAAATCATTATTATGTTTGTCACTGGCCTTTTCAAATATATAAGCAATAAAACGTGTTCTAATAATCTAATAATATTAATATCTGAGGTTTTGGAAGGACAGCGGCGATTTATAGTAAGGCTAAAAACTTGTCAGTCTGTGTCAGGCAAGAGATATTAGATTAGATTCATTCAACTGTATTGTCATTGCACATAAAAAACAAGGCAACGAAATGCAGTTAGCATCAGGGGCGTAGCCAGAACTTTTTTTTAGAGGTGGCCAGGTAAGACCCAGTGAATATATTAGGGTGACCAAAAAATCCTTACAGACAGAAATTCTTTAACTTCGACTGTAATTTACACCAATTCTTCATTACACATAGTTTGCTGGTCAAAAGCATACACAGATAACGTAAAGTAAACAATTTATTTGCAATGCTTTCATGTGCTAACATTATTTTAAAATAATTTGCTAGCTATCATTTGCAGTAAGTTAGCATTTTTTATAGAAAATAAACATTGCAGTACCCCAACTTAAACTTTCGCGAAAATGTAATTAATGAATGAAATCCAGTTAAACAAGACTGATTTTACTGACCTGATCCTTCTGCTCGCGATGAACTTCCATGGTACACAGACAGTACACTGTCATGAAGCGGTCAGCAGCTGTTCAGCTATAGCGCTCAGACTGTTTGCGTCAGTGCGTCAGCGTATGACATCATATTAACGCGAGAGTAATGTTCTCGCGTTACTTTCAGTGCATACGCTAAATGATCTGAGAATATACAGGATGTGCATGAATTTATTGTGTGAATAATTTATAGTGCAAATGAATATACAGGTACAGGAAAGCGTCAAATGAGTGGAGACATCTGCCATTGTCCAGCCTCCAAAGTCTCAGAAGTCAACTCAACGAGCGAGCAAGTGTTGAGCAGTTGCGCGGACTGAGTTTTTGCTCGCGGAGCAGACATGCACCCGTGCCGCTCGAGGATTCTTTTCCGCTTGTGGATACTGTTCTGCTCGCTCGCGGAGTTTAAATGTGCCCTCGTGGAACAGCTTTCCGCGCGTGGTTATCATTATGCGCGTTTGCGGATTCCATGCGCGTGAGTTTTGGGTCTATATAAACTCCATAATATAATGATATTCAAGAGAATTGTGTGCTTCTAATCTTATAGCATCAGTTTGATCAGGACCCTTTTTTTATTCCAACATGACAATGCCCCTGTTCACAAAGCCAGGTTCGAACAGAAATGACTGATTTAGTCTAGTGTAAAAGAACTTAACTGGCCTGCATTAAGCCTGCCTTTTTAGCTAAACACTCACTTCCCAAACTTTTCAACTTTTTGCAACAAAGAAGAAAACAGAATTCTTTATTATGGTCTTGTATGGTATAGCAATAACATTTGTTTTGCTTGGAATTACTGGAATAGATAAACATGTTTATTTGAAGAGGGCGTCCCAATATGTTTGGCCATATAGTGTGTGTTAATATATTTTCCAGTACAGTACTTAATCCAAAAACGCAAAATTTCTATTTGAATACATTACGCAATGTGTTTATAAACACGAGAGACGAAATGGGTTTGTGAACGCATTGTGAACGCAACAGTGTCACAATAAACTAAACAGACCTGCCAACAAAGCCTCTTGACTAAACATATTAACCGCATTTTGGCTTTGTCTTACTGCTTTTTTTCCATCTTCTGCTACTTTGTGAAAAGTAATCGTCACATTGGACTGTTTTACCGTTTCAAGCACATCTTTGCTAACAAGGTTTTTAAATAAATGGTTTCATTTTTTTGAGAAGACAGCCCGTGTAATGATCCTCAGGGGATGTCGTTTTCAGAGTAAGTGTGGGAGTCTTTCCCATCTGATGGTAATCCCAGTGTAGCGTGTTTCTGCTGAGGAAGTAACCCGAGGTGTGTGTACACATGTGGCTCGGCTCCTCTGTTTTAACCCAGACAGTCTGTGTATCCCAAGAAAGGTTTTATGAATGGGGCCGGTGGGCGACTGGGGTGGGGAGCCGAGGCCCCGGGGACAGAAGAGTGTCTGCTTGCACATTAGAGAAAGCACACTGGGAGAATTAAGAGAATGAAGGGGTAGGGTCCGCTTCACCGCCCAGCTGCTTGTGTTTAAAGTGTGCCATGGAAGCCAGAACCATATGTGCAAAAATAGGAACTCTGAAGCAGCCGTGCTCCTGCTTCTGTGCAAATCTCTCGTGATCTCCCTCCCAAGAGAGATCAGAAACATGCTTTGTGTGAACTTGATGTGGTTTGGGGTATTTTTTTTCACGGTTACCTTAAGACATGTCATTATCCCTCTCTTCTCTTGATGTTGTAGGGTACCTTGTGCAAAGTGCTGTCAGATCAATATGGGGCTCAAGTGCATCATAGTCCCGGGCCGGCACCCCCTTAAAGCAGCTGTGCAGTGCGGAGAGGGCGAGTCTGGCACAGTCGTACCGCTTCAATTAGAGTCCTGATGCCATCTCACTTTCTACTCGGGCTGAAATGTTAACCCTGTGAAATCCCGTGGGTTTAGGAGGTGTTTATCCTGTAGAGCTGCGTGGATTTTTTTTCGCAGAGCCTCGTAGTGCATGTTTTCTTTAAAGCAGAAAGCTCAGGGGTGTTCTCTTTCAGGTAGGATAAGTTTTGTGATCTCATTCGTCTTTGCCCCGTTAGATTTCGTGTGTTCATCAATCCACTGTGTGCAAGAGGCTATTTGTTTGTAATTATTAAGCCGCTGAAAAAAATGAAGAGACCAGTATTTGAGGTCTAAAAAAGAAAACCAGAGCATCTTTTCTGTTATTTTGACCTGTTTCTCCAGTTTTCATTTTCTGCAAATAAAAGCAAATAGAAACAATATTTTTATTTTAAAATTTGAATTTTTTTAGTTTACTGAATGAAACAAAAATGATCATTGTACGTAAACCTATAAATAGTAATGCAAAAAATATTGTTGTGTTATAATATAATATTATTATGATCTTATTTTTTTCCGCAGCTATATATAAAATCAAATTTGGCTGTTTGTATATTTGTATAACTTAATGTGATCATGAGAAAAAGTATCAGTAAGAATGCGATTAAAAGAATGCGATTAAACATTCAGAATATGTAAAGACAATTGCAATCCAAAGAAAGCAACAACCAAACAAGTTTTTTAATACAGAAGTGAGCAAAAAAAGAGAAAAATATATTACGCACCTTACCATAACCAAACCAAGACTGTTTTTTAAGAAATGCAGTCTGTAACCTCTGCCTCTCTACCGCCATCTCTGTTTGAAACATGAAAGTGCAGATTACTTGAAGTACTTACCTTTACACAAGTTGAAGTCAAATGATGTCAAATCGCCATTTCTTGTGATGATATACCTGACAGCGGCTCAACTTCAAATCATTATTATAATCGTATTGTTGTGAATTGGGCATTAAAAAACAACGTAAGGATTTTTAAACACTACATTTTAATATGCTTGCTCAATAACTGATAACGGATTTATTTGTTTTTTAACCCAAAGCGATGGATCCTAGCTTTAAGAAACGATTACAACATTATATAAAGAATTTAAGTTAAATTTCATACTTTCTGCAAATCTGAGCTTATCTAGTAAGTCTTGTAGCTTGTTTGTGAATATTCATCACTGCATTGAGTCAACACACGCTTTTCATGTGTAAATAAATCTGCCAACTAATCCATTACACCATCATTTGGAATTGATGTAGAAACCCTTAGAATCACAAAACAGAACATAAATTTAATCAGCGATCGCTTTTAATGTTGGGATCATGGACAATAATGTTTTATTACAGCCTCCCGAAGAAACATTATTTCAGCGGTGACTCACAACATATAATTACCCTCGAGCTGTAACTGCTTTAGATGTTCATGCTCGGGTCAGGTCAGTAGAATGTAACGGTTGCTGCTTTACACTGACGGCAGTCTGTCTTTGTGAAGACCTTTGTGAATCCATCAATCATCACGATCTGAAAGCCGAAGGGGTTGCTGGGAGATGCCAACCGAGCATCAGCATTGATCGCAGAAGAACATGCTGGTAAATCGTAGCCACTGTTTATGGCCTGACTTCACTGGTACTATGATCTTTGACCACAGTGTCCTGGCATTGGATCAGCAAAGATAGCAGCTGAAAGCAGAAATAGAGAAGGCGTCCTCGTGATCTCGCTTTGGCATGAAGAATGACTTTTGTGCAGGGGATTTCTTTCTTCTGCAGAACACAAAAGATAGTTTTTAAGAATGTTTGTTAGCAAACAACATCGGTCCCTATTGAATTCCATTTTATGACACAAAACCACTGAGACATTTCTCAAAATATCTTCTTTTGTGTTCCACAGAGGAAAGAGTCATACGTAGGTTTTGAATGACATGATGAAAAAATGTTTATTTTTGGGTGAACTCTCTTTAAAGAAGAAACACACAGGACTAGGTTTGTTAGATGGATTTGATTTTAGTCTTTCTAAGCAAATAGGTTATTTGATATTTTTATAGCTATTGTAAGATATCTAATGATGAGATATTAAGAATGATGAAATATTAAGATTGGGTCCACTTTGTGTCCTTGAGCAAGTCGTTAAACCCCCGACGTCCAAGCAAAACTACGTCTGCTATTAGTGCACAGTACGGCTGTTAATATGCCTCTACTTTTAAATGACAGAAGTTCAAAGTAGAACATAGCATGTGTTCTCCATTAAAGTTAAAGATCCTTCATCCACGAATACATCAAATTTCAAGAACGAAAAACAAGAAACGTGCTCTGTTGGATGTTTAACACATTTCTGAGTTTGGTTGCAGCAATGGGTACATCATTACAAACCTAACATGTAAAAAAAAAAACATAAACAATAAAAAATATATTTAAAACAAGAAAAAATAATATTGGTGTAAATTAGGGCTGTGCAATGATTAATCGCGTCCAGAATAAAAGTTTGTGTTCATATTTTATATGTCTGTACTCTGGACAGTGTTGGGTGTAACTAGTTACTAAGTAATTATGTTGGCTTGACAGAGCCAACATACTGATCTTGTATCTAAGCTTATTATTATTCTTCTGATCCCCAAAATTTCTGACTGCTACTCCTCCTAGAGCTTTCAATCTACATCCACCAAACTTTCCACAAACCTTCAGTCTGGTCTGACTTGAGTTGCAATATCTTTTCTAACTGATCCTGGTTCTGGTTTTCGAAAACCGGACTCTCAAAACCACCTAATTTCCCATAGACTTAACATTGCGACAAACTTTGACGGCTCATAACTCAAAGTGAGGATGTCGTAGAAACTTGCGAGTTTCCACGTTTGAAGAAGCTGGCAGGCTCTGTAAGAACTTACCTCACAATGGGGTGTAAGTTGTACCCCTGGGTCGTAAGAGCCCCCCAAAATGCCCCTTTGACTTATAATGGGACAGGAAACATGCCCATATAAGGCGTCATAACTGTCCCATGTTGAATAACTTCGGAGTACAACCACTTAGAGACAAGGGGGTGGGCTCATTTTACTCAGGCAACCAATCAGACTTTTAAGATCATCATGTCGCTATTAAGCCATGCCCATAGCAACCATTTACAGCAACCTAGCAACCGCTCCCATAGACTCCCATTATAAAAAGTCCAGATGGATATCTTTGCAACACAGTGTCGTAGAGACAAGGGGGTGGGCTCATTTGGCTCAGTCAACCAATCAGTATCCCTGAAACTCCATTAAGCTACGAAGCCACGCCCATAGCAACCAAACAGGTTAGCCTAGCAACCGTTTAGCAATACCTATATCTCTGTATCAGAACATCATAGAGACACGGGAGTTGGTTCGTTTCACTCATAGCTTAGAGTATTATCAATTGCAAATGCCAAGCCACGCCCATAGCAACCAAACAGGTTAGCCTAGCAACCATTTAGCTACACCTATATCTCTGCATCAGAACATCATAGAGACACGGGGGTTGGTTTGTTTCACTCATAGCTTAGAGTATAATCAAGTGCAGATGCCAAGCCAGCCCATAGCAACCAAACAGGTTAGCCTAGCAACCGATTAGCAATATGTATATCTCTGCATAAGAACATCATAGAGACACGGGGTTGGTTCGTTTCACTCATAGCTTAGAGATATCAATTGGCATATCCAAGCCACGCCCATAGCAACCAAACAGGTTAGCCTAGCAACCTTTTAGCAAAACCTATATCTCTGCATAGCAGTGGTGTAAAGTATTGGAGTAAATGTACTTAGTTACTTTACTTAAGTATCTTTTTGGCTACTTTGTAGTTGTACTGAGTATTAAAGATATTAGCAACTTTTACTCTCTACTTAACTACATTTTTGACAAGTATATGTACTCTTTACTCCACTACATTTGTAATGACTAATGCAATTACACATTACATTTTGCATGCACCTATCTTATAATTAATATTGCCATTCACAGGGCATTGAAGGTACTACAATCTTGTGGATTTTGCCATAACTTACAAAAACTTGTCAACATGGCTTCTTTATTGAATATGAGTGCAGTATCAGGTAGATGTCAATCGCTGGCGGTTTAACACGGTTAGCCCTTACCCGCTATTTCTACAGTAATATATTGGCAACACTGTTGCCAGCTAGTTACTGTAGGTCACACATCTACAAAAGCTCTTATTTTTAAAACTAACTCTTCCTAAATGTGCTCTAAACATGTTTGCTCAAAATTTGACCATATGGTGGGACTATTGCCATGAAGTGATGTAAACCAGTAAAAAGAATGTATAGTATTTCAATTTTCAAAAGTGCTCTCACGCTATATAGACAAAATATTAACCTATAGAATGAGTCGGACACAGAGAAATGAACAATCCACATATGAATCTCAACAATGGTGACAATCAACTGAACAGCTTCATGCTGCAATGCATGCTGGGTACATAGTACAAAACTCATTCATGATTGTTTGTCACCATTGATGAGGTTTGTATGTCAAGTGTCTAACTGTGTCTCAATTGCAAAGAAAGATTTTCTGACAGAGATCTTTCCATTAAAACATATAATCACTTTACCAAACATATCTTAATAAATCTTAAATGCTATATTATTATTATTTAATGATTGAATTCTTTCAGATGTATCTTCAGTTACTAAGCAAACATAAAGATGCGGTTCCTGTAAAGTCCCTTTCAGTGTTATTGTATAAGTGTACATTTTAAAGCTACAAGAAAGTCAAAGAGTCCAACCAAAGCAAGCACTGATCACCATAAAGGTGACTTAAAACATAATTGAACCATATGAACTAGAGTTAAATCTCAATAAGATCTTACACAGATGACAGAAATAAAGTGAAAGTGGTGTCTGTAATATGTGAAGATGTTATTGATGTTTGTGTTTAATTCTCCTGTGGTGAAATCTTGACAGATTTATTGTGTTCATCTGTTATTTACACTTGTTCATCTAAGACTGTGTGACTTAAGTGCGTTAATAGATTCTTTAATAATGTATCTTCAAACAGCCATTGCAGTAGTTTACTGTAAAACACCTACAGTAACTAGCTGGCAACAGTGTTGCCAATATATTACTGTAGAAATGGCAGGTAAGGGCTAACAGTGTTTTGTAAGAGAGACATGACTGCAGCTGGCCATGAGGCCCAAACCAGCATGTCCAGTGCAAAAAGGCTTTGACTTTTTAATTCTACTTAACATTATTTTATTTATCTGTTATATTGAAGAGACCTTTTTGAAGGACTTTGGTTTACTTATGAGCATTGAGCTTAAATGAGACTTAGGGTGTTTGTAATGACGTAGGTTATGGTGTCGACCATGATTTGTTGCAATTTTGAGGTGTTCAGTCTTATTATGATTTAAGAAAATAAATGCGATTGCTCACCTCACAAATCAACTGTTTCTAGTTTTTCACTGATGTGTCTCTTAAGTGTTGAGGACTAGTGCTGCTTTGAGCCTACATTCAGTATGAGTAAAATACTCAAGTACTGTTAAAATCAGATACTCAAAGACTTTTACTCAAGTCGTTTTGGAATTGGTGACTTGTAACTTGTAATGGAGTAATTTTCACTGCAAGGTATCTGTACTTTTACTTAAGTATGGTTTTCAGGTACTCTTTACACCTCTGCATAAGAACATCGTAGAGACACGGGAGTTGGTTCGTTTCACTCATAACTTAGAGAATCATCAATGGCATATGCCAAGCCACGCCCATAGCAACCAAACAGCTTAGCCTAGCAACCATTTAGCTACACCTATATCTCTGCATCAGAACATCATAGAGACACGGGGGTTGGTTCGTCTCACTCATAGCTTAGAGTATTATCAATTGCAGATTCCAAGCCACGCCCATGTGTCATTATAATCATGCTAGTAACATGATAATCATGCTAACAACATACTAAGCCCGGTTTTAACACACTGGGGTCACATTATTTTTTCCATCATGTTAGAAAAAGTTTAACGATAAAACCTTTCAATCTATTTCAAACTCTTCAGGACAGGCTTTGTCAAGCCAACATAAAGTTTGTACTCGAACTTTACTATCTAGTTAGTTACTGTAATTTAATTACTTTTCCCTTGAAAAAGTAAAGTAAGGGATTACTCTTATTTTTGATGTAATTAAACTAAATGCTTTGTGTAATATATGTGCGTGTAATAGTGGATTTGACATCAAAATTCAGAGTCTAACTTTAAAATCTGTGCTTTAATGTATAATTCTCACATTTGTAATACTTTGGTCAGTTAATAATATTACTTTATGTAGTTTAATATTATTTATTTGAATGAATTAAAAGAGCCCTTTCATGCCTATCCTTGAATCACTTAACTAATCAAGGTTGATGTAGGATATAGAAAGTAATTAGTAATAAGTAACTAATCTACTTTTTGGAGAGAGTAATTTGTACAGTAATCTAATTACACTATTGAATATTTAATTAGTAACTAGTAATTAATTACTTTTCAGAGTAACTTACCCAATACTGACTCTGCATATTAAAGGGATGATTCACCCAAAAATGAAAATTCTGTCATGATTTACTCACCTTCGAGTTATTCCAAATCTGTATAAATGATTTTCTTCTGATGGACACAGAGAAAGATATTTGGAAGAATGCTTATAACCAGACAGATTTTTTGTCCTCCCATCGACTCCCATAGTAGGAAAAAATACAATGGTATTCAAAAATGGCCCAGAACTGTTTGCTGTCCTACATTCTTCAAAATGTTTTCTTTTGTGTTCAACAGAACAAAAAAAAAAGATCAAGTAATTTTTCCTACTACGGTAGTCAAAAAGGGGCAAAATCTGTCTGGTTATACTGTAAGTATTCTTCCAAATATCTTTCTCTGTCTTTCTCTGTTTCTCTGTGAGTAAATTAAGACAGAATTTGTATTTTTGGGTGAATTATCGCTTTAATTTAGTATTTACAAACGCATACCAATATATACATTTAGGAAATATTTACATGTATTTATTCATATTAATATTTTTATATAATTTAAATTATATATAAACATTTGTTGATTTTTATATATGACTTAATATTTTTATATATGTATCTCTTTATAAATACAAAATTTATATCCACAGTACACAGACATATTATGTAAACACAAACTTTTATTTTGGATGCGATCAATCACGATTAATCGTTGCACAGCCCTAGTGTAAATGTGTACACACAATATGGATACTCTTAGCTATGCGTGCACACTACTTGCAAATATTAATGTTTGAGGTGCCTGGTCTGTCTTTGCCAAAAGTTCAACCTAAAAAATTATTTACAGAAATGCAAAAAATACTACATCACTCAAAAAGCTTCTTCAAGTAGCTCAGAAGACCAAAGGAGCCAAAAACAGTTGGCTCCAGACATTTATCTTCTGGAGACGTGTGTGTCATCGACTGTTTAAGGAAATTAAGTGCTATTTAGCCCTCTGTCCAAACCCAAAGTCGCAGATTCGCCCTGTTCGTACATATTTTCTTGTGTGTGTGTGGTATGAGATCGGCCACGGATACATGAAGCAAATCGGGTGGAACCAAGCTAATGTGCTATGCCTCAGAGCTCTACCCTAACTTCCCGACCCTCTAAAAAAATCCTCCGCTCATTTCTCAGATGTCTTAGAGAATGGGTTGTTTCAGGCCAAAACACATTTGCTTGGAGGGGTTTACTGCATGCCTTTGGTGGCCCATTGTTCTGGGAAAAGCTCCTCGAGATGAGAGTGTGTGGCGGGGTGTCTGTCGGGCCAGTATTGACAGTTCAGAGAGAAACATGTCGGCTCATGTGTAATCAATAAATCTTTTGTCTGGTGCTTGCCACAACTCTTTGGTGTGTTATGCCCATGTTGTGTCTTGTAATTTGGGGCAGATGCTTTAGAGAGAGGATAATGGTCTCGGACTGCCAGAGATATGTTTCTTTCAGGTCCCAGAGGAAATGTTGTTGCTCTCTTATAGCTCAGTAGGAGAGTTGATGGACTTCTCACTTCTGAGATGTTTCATCTAAAATGAGACAATTGTTCAAATACATGAAGTGTATGGAGGTGTAAAATGAATGTAGATTGTTGAGGTAAAATAATCAGGATTTGGGTAAATTTGATGAGAAATGTTCAAGTTCATATTGAGATCTTCTATAATATTTACTTATAATATAATATATATAATATTTTTTTGATAAGATTTCTGACTGTTTTTCTTAAGAGAAATATTGGAGACACAGGAGGCATAAGCAACTTATCATTTACTCTCCATTGATGTCTTTGAAAAACAACTGAGACATTAAAGAGATCTTATCTGTGACTTTTATGGGTGATATGTTTTGTGAAACAGCTTATACTGTACCATCTCAAATTGCATCAACACTAGTAAGAATATCTTATTTAAGTGCATGAAGCTGCATAAACATAGCAGTTAAGTTAAAGGTCCAGTGTTTGAAATTTAGCGGAATCTAGTGGTGAGGTTGCAAAATGCAAACAACGGCTCACTCCACTCCTCCCTTTCGAAGCACTATGGTGGCTGACACCGAACTAAGATGTCCTCGCGGTTTTCGTTTCTTTGCCGAAGGAGATAACATGCTTTGTAGAGTTTGTCGCTTAAGGGCTACTGTAGAAACAACATGGTGAATTCCATGTAAGGGGACCCGCGGTGTATGTAGACAAAATAGCTCATTCTAAGGTAATAATAACATAACATTTCATTATGTAAGGTCTTTATATACATCTGAAAACATAGTTATGTATATTATATTGCATTTCTGTCAATAGATCTTCCAAAAAATTACACACTGGACCTTTAAGACAACTAGTCTCACTGACTAGCAATTAGTTGGGACTAATCAGTCATACTTTTATATTTCAATTAGACAAATCTACATTTTTATGTAACTGACAGAAGTTATGTTTTGAAGAAAAAAATCAGATGACTAACTTGTAATACTAGTCTAAGCTGTTGTTAGGATTGTCTTTGATTCCACCTCACACACTTACAACTGCAGACAGAATTGATCCAGTAACTGTTAAAGCCCCAATGAAATAAAAATGAAAGTTTTTTTCCTTTTTTAAAAATAAGTTAGCCTTAAGGATGTCAATAAACTGATATGCTCCTACGCGCTGACAAAATTCCTATTTAGAAGATAAGCGTTCAAAACTGAGAGTCTGGCACGAGCGCTCAAAAAAATCTAGAAATTCCATGACATCACGCTACACTTCAGCCTCTCGTCAAAGTTCTTGTCCAATTAAATCTGCTTTAGAATCAGAAGAGTCCCGTTCCCTTCACTATGAGAGCTGCAAAAGCGGCGCCTCAAATCAGCCACTTGTTCGTACATTTATTATGTCCTACATGGTGAATGACGCATAATGCACTAGATGGGAGATAGGGGATGATCCAGACAGTGTAACCATTAACATTAAAGTTGTTTTTTACGTGTACGCGAGGGACAGCGTATAGTGCGCGTGACACGAATTTCGTCATCAGAATAATATGCGCGTAGCGTACGCGCATCGCCAGAATTTAACCTCGCGTACAAAGTACGAGCATGTAGCGCATGCGCATTCCATTTCTTGCAGTAACCACCAGGTGGCAACAGTGTCCTGGGAGCATCGATTCAAGGTAGTTGAAGAAAACCTGACCCCTGTAGGCCTGGAGAGATATTTGCTGTGTCCGAAATCGCATACTATGACAGTACATACTGAATTTGAACCTAACGGCCGTTAAAACAGTACTTTCTATATAGTATGAGTGGGAGTAGTATGAATACATTTCGGACATACTGCATCCTACGCCAACTATATAGTATAGAAGTAGGCGATTTCGGACGCAGCGATTGGAATATGTCGTAATGCGCATGCGTAAAATCCTGTGTGTACGCATATGAGTCAAAAGCAGTATACTTTGCAAGGCTGTGCGTTTGGCTGTATGCGTACACTCGCGTACACGTAAAAAAACGAAGTATGCCACAAGCTTTAGAGTCATGCAAGCGGTTGCACATGAGTGTCCTCTGGTTCAGAGACATGTTAGCACACAGCTTATCACATGCGCGATTGTACGCGCAAATCCGCTGAGAAAACAAAACGTATCTGACCCGTTTCAAATCTACACAGAATGTTAAGGCTCTATGGAAGAGATCAGACATCACAGCCTTGATGAGTAAAGGGGAAGACAAACGCCAGTGTCACTCACCAACGTAAATAACAAGCTTCAAATGACACATCACTGGTATCACTGATCTTCCTATTCTTTTCAATAGAGTTTTACACCACTATTGGGGCTATTACGCTGTTAAATGCAGCTTTGCCAGGCTGTCTGACTGTGTGCCGTAAACGAAACGCTATTGGTTATTTTAAAAGGGGGCGGGGTCGATATGTCTAGCGCTCTCTGCATTTTTTTCAGTTGAAATTACGTAAACACATCTAATAATGCTGCGCATTCCAAGGCATTGCAGTGGGGCTTTAAGTGTACTGTATGCACACATGTTAGACTGTGAGCTCTTCTATGGACTTTGCACCTGTTCTTGTCTTGGATCTACTGACAGTGTGTGAAAACTGAACTGCGAGTCTGGGCCATAGAGTGCATGTTGAGGGATCTGTGAGGGATAAAAAGTTGCTAATAATAACACTGAATACTAAATGTTTTGTCAAAGGGCCTGTTTGCTTAGCTACTTCATGTGTCTTTAAACAGGATTTAATGCCTGTTTGTGTATACATGTCTCTGCAAACTGATTTAAAGGAACAGTTAACCAAATTTTTTTAAATCTCTCCTCATTTATTCATCCTTCTATCCCAGATGTACATCTTTCTTCAGTTATACAAACAATTAATTGTTATTGAATTAAATTAAAATGCTTTTCATGCTCTATAAAGCACATACGTCCATTATTAAAGTAGCCCAAATGACTCCAGTGGGTTAATAAATGTCTTCTGAATTTAAATGATTTTGAACAACTATGAGAGAATTTTCATTTTTGGATGAATGATTCCTTTAAATTCCTTTAATACTCACTATTTCTGCACAGTGTTGGGTGTAACTAGTTACTAAGTAATTAGTTACTGTAATTTAATTACTTTTCCCTTGAAAAGTAAAGTAAGGGATTACTCTTATTTTTTCTGTGATTTAATTACAGTTACTTCTTATGTAATTGAACTAAATACTGTGTAATGTATTCAATAGTGGAAATTACATCAAAATTATAAGTCTAACTTTAAAATGTATGCTTTATTGTGTAATTCTCACATTTGTATACTTTGGTCAGTTAATAAGAATCATTTCAGTAGTTATTTATTTGAATGAATTAAATAAGTCGTTTCATGTCTATCCTTGAATCAATTCTAATCAAGGTTGATATAAGATATAGAAAGTAGTAATAAGTAATTAAATACTTTTTGGAGAGAGTAATTTGTACAGTAATTTAATTACACTATTGAATATGTAATTAGTAACTAGTAATTAATTACTTTTTCAGAGTAACTTATCCAACACTGTAAATTGTGCACTATATATACACATACACTGTATGTTCTGATGCTTTGATATTTCAAGAAAACGTCTTGGAGCATAATTATATAAAGAAAAGAATAGTCGGTCTCACTGATGTTCTCAAGTGGCAAAAGACATTTCAAAGAAACCATTCCATTGCACTTCATGTTGCTAACAAGCGTGCACTTTACGTCAAGAGACCACGCTTGTCGCTTGCACATAAACAGCAGCCGATGGCCAATTTTTTTCCTGTCACATGGTTATCGAGGTCAGCTTGTCAACAGATTTGTCTCACCATGTTGCTGAAAATAAAAGGCAACACCGGGATAGCTGTTATTGCTTACGGAGCAGAATGTGTACAGTAGGGTATCATTATGATATCACCAATCTGTTTCAGACTTCATATGTAAAGCGCGTCTCCAGCACTAACTTCATTTACAAGCACATATTTTTTTAAATGTGAATTATATTCAATTAGATCAGTAGTTCTCAAACTTATTCGTTGTAAGGCCCCCCTTGTGTAGGTTGCATTGCTTTGTGGCCCCCAAATAAAGACTTAAGATCTTAAACTTATAATTTTTATTTAAACCAAAGACATGTTCAAAACGCTGGAACATCAATTCATTTGTTTTTTCTGATGTTTGATTGCACAAAATTGATGATACATTTCTATATTTCATAAAATGCCACAAAAACTATGGCCCCCGGACCCATTTTGTGGCCACTGCCCCCAGTTTAAGAAACACTGAATTAGATTCAGATTAGATTGTTTACTGTTTCTTAACACTGTAATCCAATGAAAACATATTTGCATGTGCATTAGAGCACAGTTTTTGGGCATGCATGTTACCTCATGTTACCTCAGCAGTGAAAAGTTTGACTTCTGTTGGAGAAACTGACGAACTTGACAAAAATTAGGCAACTCAACATTGTGTAATTTGCATGTTTGCCTTTTTGACATAACTGTAAAAATATGCCAAGAAAACTGTCTTCTCTTGTTACTAACTTAACAAAATATACGAGGATAAGGAAATTCTGTCTTGTATAAACATCTTACTTGTGTCCATTACTCCTCCAATAATTAGACGTTTTTGGATGGTGTTTCGTAGCAAAAAATGTTTGGAAAGAGCACGCTGCATTACACGTGTTAGCAGGATCTTTTTTTACATTTACATTTACATTTATGCATTTGGCAGACGCTTTTATCCAAAGCGACTTACATTGCATTATACTATACATTCTGTTTCTAAATATGTGCAATCCCCTGGGATCGAACCCACGACCTTGGCGTTGTTAGCCAATGCGTTGTTTTTAAATTTAGAAGTTGGGTTAAAGGTTGCACAATACAATGCACATATGTAATCTTGTGTTTACATACAATAGCATCACTTAATATTTTGATGAATAATAACGAAACTACAATTAAAACTTAAATTTAACATAAATTTAAGAAAACTCAAACTAGAACTTCTCAAAGCTGTAAAAGAAAAACTGTACTATGTGTGGGTGCAGATCAAGTGTTGGCAATAAACAGACGTCATATTGTAAAAAAATACAATACAGTTAAATTTTTTGGGATCACAATATCTTGTGCCATTATGTATTGTTACGCCCCCAGTATTAACTTTACAGTATTCATTTTTGTAAAGTGAGACCTTGAAGTTGTCGCTAATTCACCAGATAACCTGGTTTTATAAGTCATCTGCTTTTGACCGTTTCCTTGTTGAAATGTACCTATAGTCCCTGTTTAACATCATAATGACACTTTTGCTGAACTGATGGCATTGCAGAGTCCTAACTGAATAAACATTAGTCTAGCCCTTGACTTGTGCCTGGATTCAGTGACAGATGTGATATCATGTCTAGACTGGAGATCTCTATCTATACCCCGGGGCAATGCGTTAGAAAGCCACCTTTGCTTTTTCATTGTGTGTTCGTTGCCACTTTGTCTTCTTCAAGGTGTTATGCTAAGTATTAATATCTCAATATCTTTCCTAAAGGTCCATAGATATTGCGTAGGCCATTTCTTCATTGTAGAATAAGTGTATGGGCTATTTTCCCATTGTTTTGGGGAAATGGGTAAGATGTATGCTTATGCATGTGTTATCTTCATTTTAAAGGGACGGTTCACCCATAAATAAAATGTTTTTTCACCCTAATGTTGTTCATAACCTGTATATATGACTCAGTCTCGGTGGTTTTGTGTTCATTCAATGGAAGTCAATGAGGATCAATGTTGTTTGGTTATCAACGTTATTCAATGACACGAGGGCGAGTAAATGATAAAAGAATTTTCATTTTTGGGTTAACTGTCCCTTGAGGGAAAGAAAGTTCAAGATTGTTTAAGCGAACTTTCCCCACAAAATGAAAATGTTTGCATCATTAACATTACCAGATATGAGGGTGAATAAATGATGACAGAATTTTTATTTTTGGGTGAACTTTCCTATTAAAAAGTTTGCTCCATTGCATGCACGGTTAGAAAACATAATGTTTGAATAGTTCTCCAGCTAGACCTACAAACACACACAGACTGAGAATACACGGTGATAGCAATCGCATCTGATACGAGTAAAATTGAGTAAATAAGCTCTGTTGAGAGAAACCAAAACTTGGAAGTGACACATTTGACATATCTGCTTCAAATTAAAGGATTTGAGAGGAAAAATCATAATCCAGCCGTGCTTCAAGAACCACAAGAGAGAATATAGTCATCAGACGTTTTGATTCAAACCGACTGACAATGCATTCCAAAAACAGTTTTCCAGCATACGTTTTACCTGGGATTTGAACCCGTGACCTTGGCGGCACTACTGCAAAGCTCTACCAGTTGAGTTACGCTTTAGAAGCAAAGTTTCCCCTGCAAAAGTGTTTTATCAGATGTCTGACGCCCTAGGTCTAAAATGCCGGGTTTTACTGGCAAAACATTGTAAGTAATCGCCCGTGCTGAGCTCATTTAACAGGTCAACCCGGCTTAGCGTTCGTGGGCCGAGCAGTGGCCAGATATTCAGCTCCAGGGCAGCGCAAAATTTGGCCGTGGCCTCGAAGAGCGGATTGAATTACACCAACTGCCCACCCAGCTCTGTTTGGCGAGGGTTGGTGTCCAAAGGTGAGCTCAAGCCCCATGGCAAGTATAACGTCCGTGACAAATAAAACATCCCGATGCAGCGGAGTGAGAAGAGTCAACAGGGCGGTGCGCTCCTTCAGGAGTAACTTGTTGCAGATGGTGTGTCAAGATCATAGCGAGCGAAGAAAGTCCGAATGTAGCAGCCAGCAAAATGCTTGAGTTATATTCCTCAAGAGAGACTTAAAGAAAGACGCAGACAATGAAACGGAGCTTAATTTAGATTTACGGCTGTTTGGATTTAGACAGTGAATGTTTTTAAAGATTTAAATCTCGTTCGGATTAGCTTTAATGAAGTCTATGAATAAAAGCGTTAAAATCGCATCGGTTCAATTCGCTTGTACTTTTAAACCTCGGATCGTGCCATCATCGTTGTTTTTATTACTTCTACATTCCTTTGTTACGATGGCTGTAGAAATAGAGCATAGCCATGAATGAAAAACAGTATCTGTCATCTTTTCAGTTTTCCCCAGCGCTGTCTTCAGCCTCTTCAGCTTTTTAATCATAAGAGTTAATCAACCGCTAACTCATTAGACGTCTGAATGTCGGACAAAAGCCTCCTGATGGCTCGCATTGCTGGGTTTATGTGTTTGGTATCGTAGCAACTGTATGGATGGGTAATGGCCGGGCGGCTTTTGAAGCTGGCCTTGCCTCCAATAAAAGGGCCGAATGCGGTGATATCTTTGCGGAGGGATGTTTTTGAAGGCCTCTTGTCATCTTTGTAAGCGTGTATTTGTTATCGCACAACGGGTGGGTGATTTCATTAAAACTTGGCATTGCTAACAGATGTCAGCGTGATGCCAGCAGAATTCATCGGGACAGTGCAACAAAACCTTTCTGAGCGCTTTTGTCACGTCTTGCATATTTTTTTCTTGTTAAATTGTTTATAGTTTCTTTTTATTGCTGTTGGAATGGAGTATTCTTACGGCCTTTGCACGCGGTTGTCATCCAAATATAATAATGATAATAATAAGTAAACTGTGAGAATGTTGCTTTTTATGCCTTAATTGGATGTTTCGCAATCTAGGTCGGTTTATATAACCGCACACGTCTTTTAGAAAAAATAAACGTCTTAAAAGTAAACAACTATTTATGGCGCTGGATTAGATGTGCTCATAGGTGTGATGTGTTATGAGACACAGACTGGATTCCATGGAACGAAATGGTCACCTCACAAGGTTTGTGCCAGCATCACTCAAACTTGCCGCTTGATCCACGAGGCTCACGGCATCTCATGGCAAGTGTGAAGTAGACTGAAGGGAGCGTGCGACATGATTCATTACAGCTGACGGAGCCAGTCAGAACAGACCCAAAAATGAGACACAATTCTATCATTTATTCACCCTCATGTTGATCGAAATCTGTATATGACTCTTTCTTCTGTGGAACGCAAAAGAAGATATTTTGAGAAATGTCTCAGTGGTTTTGTGTCAGTGCAATGGAAGTCAATGGTGGCCAGTGTTGTATGGTTACAAACGTTCTTCAAAATATCTTCTTTTGTGTTCTGTAGAAGAAAGAAAGTCCTACAGGTTTGGAATGACATGAGGGTGGGCACAGAGTTTCATTTATTTAATGTTCTTTCAAACCACTTTCATACATATGCGATTATTCCTTCCGTTCTTGCATTTATTTGCATGTTTAAGTGTGATTGGTTGTCATGTGCAAAGACAAGGTGTCTGCCTTTTTTCTGTGGTGTTGTATGAGCAAATCTGTTTTGGCTTTGCCACAGATGGCAGGTGAGGGATTGACCAGAAATGTGGAAAACCTTTCTGTGTCTGTCTTTCTCCGTCAGAATCGGAGAGGATATTGAAGCTGTAAAATATGCAGAGTAGAGAGACATTGATCTTGATCTTTGTTGGCAGAACAATACAAGCTTGAAAGAAAAGCTCTTCATAACAGCAGGTCACAATGATATAAGGAAATTAAACAGGCATCGAAAGAGGAGACCATAACAATAGCTGCACGATTGAATCAAATGAAGAAGAATCTGTATGTATTTTAGATAAGAATCTGCCATCGGGGATGTGTTTTCCACTCATCTGTAGCATCTCTAGACAATAAAGATACCTTCATGGCTTTACTTCTTCTGTGGGACACAAAATGGGACACCTCAGTCACCATTTACTTTCACTTTGTGAAAATGTGCTTTTACTTTGTGAAAAAATCTTTCGGAATTAAATTCATACAGAATGACAGCAGAACTGTTCATTTAAGGTCTCTGATTAAGTCCTGCTGTTCTTTGTATTTGGCATCTCTTCTCAACCCTGTGACCCGGGCCGGTGTAGGGCCCTGGAGTCTTGTCCCAGAATGCTTCTGGTGTTTGTCCAGGGTCAGGTGTTTCTGTTAACAGCCAGGCTTCAGAAATCATGGCATTTTACAATCGGTGCCACAGCACTGAAAATATCCCTCAGTCTATCTCCCTACAGTATGTCAGACAGAGTCACGTGGGTCGCTTACAGCTGTTGATACAAGCACATGAAGTCATTAGAATACCCTTCTGACCCAGATTTTACTGCCCTCGCTCCTGAATGGACACATGCAGCTTGCAGTCGTTCTTCTGAGTGTGTGTGTGTTCATGTTTGTATATCCCGGTGGGGACCTAAACCTGAATGCACACCAACACATGGGGACTCGTGTCACCGTGGGGACCAAAATTGAGGTCCCCACGGGCAAAAAAGCTAATAAATTGTACAGAACAATATTTTTTACAAATCTAAAAATGCAAAAAGTGTTCTATGATCTTTAGGTTTAGGGGTAGGGTTAGGGATAGAATATACAGTTTGTACAGTATAAAAAACATTACGCCTATGGACTGTCCCCACGGGGATAGTATGCACGTGTGTGTGTGTGTGTGCATGCGTGTGTGTTTACAGATGTGCAGCGCTATTATGCAGCATAAATAATAAAAGCATAAAAAATGCATATTTAATTTATATATATATATATATATATATATGTCTATGTAGATATTTGCATGTACACTGGATGTGCGTGCCTGTATGCGTGCGTGTGTGTATATTTATGTGTGTGGTAATGGTAAACGCTACGTTGATTGGGGACCAAAAAATAATTTTTGACCTTGTGAGGACATTTGCTTCTAAATCATATTAAAAGTTTTTTTTAGGGTAAATATAGGGTTAGGGAATAGATTTGAACAGTCTGTATTAGTGCAATATATTGATAGATTTTAAATTTCAGTTTTAGCTTCCAACAATTATGAAAACAAAATAATCGAGGCAAAACAATTATTGTGCCGCATTCTGTTTTGCAAGGATTGTCTCATTTATTTTTATTATTTATTTGATTGTTAAGTTGAATCCAGTGTTAAACTGACAATGTATTTGTTTATTTATTATTAATAATTGAAGGTTTTTTTTTGCAAAAATGGATAACTCCATTTTTAAAAATTTACAAAATCTTGTTTTTTATTGTGTATTACAAGTAATATCAATTAAACTGTTTAATAAAGTTCAATGTAGGGAAGGAAGGAGGCGGGAACCGGCGAACATTCATAAAACTTTAATTCAAAAATAAATAAACAATAAACAGCAAATAACGGGCCGCAGCCACCTCACGGTCGACTGCCGGCCAGTGCCACAAACACATAAACAAACTTAACTGTTTCCGGGCCCGGGTCCTCTCTCTCGATGGCCCGGTTCGCTCGTCCTCTTATGCTCCCGAGCTCCCCCGTGAGGCATGCGGGGACCGTGGTCGCACAGCTGACACTCGTTGCCACTTACGCCGCCGGCCCCGCCTTACCCGCCCCACGGCTCTCGCCCCTCCTTCCTCGCTACAAACTGCCTTTGGGTTCTTTTAAGTAATAAAAACAATGCAACTAACTAACACAATAAAACACAATAAAAACATGATAACTAGGGCTGTCAAATGATTAATCGCATCCAGAATTAAAGTTTGTGTTTACATAATATGTCTTTGTACCATGTATATTAATTTTGTATTTATAAACAAAAACATACATGTATACACATTTAAAAATATTTACATGTATTTATTTATATTTACCAATAATTTAAACTATATATGAATGTTTTACTTTTTTATTTTATATATATTTTTAAATATATGCATGTATGTGTATGTGTTTATAAATACAAAATTGTTAAGCACAGTACACAGACATATATTGCACACATTTTTATTCTGGATTAGATTAATCACGATTAATCGTTTGACAGCCCTAATGATAACATAATAAAAAACATGATTTTTGAACATTTTTTATAAACCGAGTTATCAGTTTTTGTAAATAAACCCTTTAATTTACCTATTTGTTGACTTTATTTCCAAAGTCAATGAGTAATTGTGTTAAATAACCGTGATCTCGAAATTAAGCAAAATAATCCTGATTATAATGTTTGTCATAATCAAGCAGCCATAGTTTGTATATGATAACACAACATGTATTTGTAATTTTATACTGTTGAAATCTATAATCCTGTCTCGTCACTACTAACACGTATTTCACACCCAGGTTTTATCTAATGTAAATACATTTGATAAGACAACATTAGTGACGAGTCCTATTTAGGATGGATGGAAAGCTTATGATCTGCTCAGCAGATGCTGGAAGATAAATGATGCACCTGTTACGTAGCGTGGGGTATTAAGTTTACAATCTTGTCTTCCTTGATTACACAACATCCAAAAAAGTTCAGTATAGCTCACTGACAGTGCCACCCAATGGACCGATATGAAATCAGACATTCACTCACACTAACTCTATCTGAACCGCTCCATCAGTCTATTGAGCTCATATTGACTTAAAGTGAAGAGGTTCAAAACTAGAAAGTCGTGCGATGGCCCCAAACACTAAGCAACTAAACGTAATTACAGAATTGAATGTATTACGCCTGGCCTCATTTCTCTCGCAACCCCTGACATGCGAAGGGCGTGTGTGTTTTTTCTCATGCGACACGCATTGGGTGACTCAGATGACGGAGTGAGAAATGATGAAACCACAGAGACGGTGTGCGTGTTCAGGGGCCCACAGGAAGTGGTCCTTAGTCACAACCTTCACCCTTAGCAACAGCTAGTGTGAAAAGGTTAGAGGCTTCCCGGTTTGGGAACGTAACCATTAAGCGCTTGGTAGAAACGACTGCACCGTGTTCCCAGACAACTGCGGCGTGTTTCCTTCACCTTCCACTGTAATTATGGCGGGGGGTTTATGTCCGTAAATAGACGAGACATGCATTTTATAGTGTTTGGAGTGAACTGACATCTGTGAAATTGCCTGCTATAATTGTACGGAACTCATTTACACACATTAAGTGGAAAGAATTTCAATTGCTGGATCTGTTATTAGCCGTACCCAAAAATGGAGACGTGTGAAAGTAACTGCAAATTGGGACAGGAATACCTATACGGTGCCGTGCGATGATCCCATTGTCGAGTGGGTTTTTTCACCTCGTAAGTAAAGCTATGAAAATTAAAATATGTCTTTGATATGTATTTTGTGCAAAGGCTGTAAAAGCCTGTGTTGGTTTAGTCACGACCGTATTCCTTTCCGGTCCGTCAACGTATCGTATGCCATCGTTTCTTCTTTTTGATGAAAGTCGCCCTTCCTCCCGTGCCTGCTGCTCTTCAACGCAAGGAAATCAAAACAGAGCGTCGCCTTTAATTCTAACATAAATATGTACACACCTCCAGTCGTTTCACTTCACACACGCTGAGAACTCATAACGTTGCCTGTATCCACAGCCCGCTTGTTATTTATTATACAGCTGAGTGCGGTTGAGTTACATTTTGATTGGAAGGTAAAAGTGTTTACACTTCTGCATGGCTTAATTTCTCATTCGAAGCGTTGAAAACATTCGAACCGTCTCTGAACCGTGAGTGAAAATAAGGACCCTTGTTGTGGCAGTAAATTGCATGCCTGCTCATTTCTCCCCCTCGATGGCGTTCATAAGTCTTCAATCCCAATAGGCACTTCCAGTCCTGAAGATAGGGCTGTTTATGATGGGGATAGTGAAACTGAAAGTATATCACAGACTGGTGGCAGGTTTAGACCCTTGCCTTGAGCGTTTGGCCTGGTGTTATATATGATCTGTCTTGCATCGGTTATATTGCTGATTATTTTCCATTTCATGTGGTCTTATGAAGGGTAACAGCTTGTCTACTCTACCTCTGTCTACTGGTCAGCCTTGTTTAACCTTATAAGGTTTTCAAATGCTTTCACTTAGAGGTTTGTCAGTTTGATACAAATTCACTTTTGTACCTCCGTATCTGTGTTGTATTCATTAACCACCTTCAATTGAGTTTAAAGTGTACATATTACGAGATCATGTAAATTACATTTCATGCCGTGTGTAATGTTGCCGAGTGTGAATATAAGCAGTATGCCAAGTTGTAGAGCCGAAGGTGAATGAATAACAAAGTTATTGGCTTGGAAAAAAGGGAGTCGACTCTGAATCACGCAAACGAGTCGTCCCTAGTCCGATTCGCGAACAGGCGCAGATTTACGTCACTACATATAGTCCCCTCCTACGTTTTGCTAGGACTGCCCGCGAAAACTTCACTCTTCTCCCCCAAACACTGTAGCTCGTGATCCTCATTCGCGGTAGACCAATCACAGCAGACTAGACCATCTGACCAATCAGATCAGAGTAGGCTGGCGGAAAGGAGGGGATTAGACTGATGATTCGCCGAACGAATAATTTGAGAGTCAGTCAAGAAGTAAGGTAAGAAAAATAGCCTATTATAACAAAATAATCGTGTTTTTACACCTTGTATGTACGTAAAATTGTTGTTGGACACTACGTAAAACAAAATAGGACCTTAAAGATCAAGGAATATTTACTCTTTAAACAAGCACTAAATACACTGAAATAAGACTATGGTCTCACTATTAAGGCACTTTTTTCCACACACTTCTCCTTAATAAGCAGTTTACTCTTATTATAGAAATGCATTATATACAGATATCTAGATTCACATATTTATACTGTTAGATATATACATGTTGATATAGATGTGTAGATGTAGGTATGAGTAAGTATACAGATAAGTACATTGTACAGATACTGTATGTACAGTTAAACATACATATATGTGTACAGATATAC
This sequence comes from Triplophysa rosa, assembly GCF_024868665.1. Taxonomy (NCBI): domain Eukaryota; kingdom Metazoa; phylum Chordata; class Actinopteri; order Cypriniformes; family Nemacheilidae; genus Triplophysa; species Triplophysa rosa. The sequence goes on from NC_079890.1 coordinate 36,390,058, forward strand.
AGTTAGATATATACATGTTGATATAGATGTGTATATATACATATTTAGGGTCTAGTTATAGGTATATGTACTGTACATGTGGGTATAGATGTATACATATATTTAGATTGCACAGATATATACAGTTAAATGTAAATATGTACATATATTAATATGTGGGTATTTACATGTAGGTTTAGATGTATACATATATATAGAGTTAGATTATATCCAAGCAAATATAGATATGTAGATTATACAGATACAGTATACAGTTAGATATATACATGTAAATATAGATGTATAGTTGTTGGCATATGTATGTAGGTATAGATATATGCATACAGTGTATGTGTATGATCATACATATACAGTTTAATATATACTTGCAAATAAAGATGCATAGTTGTTGGAATATATATGTAGGTATAGATGTACATGTATACTAGGGCTGGGCGATGTGACGATGTTAACGTATATCGCCGATGTCTCGCAAATATCCCAATGTCGAAATTGCGTTTTGGAAACTGACCGTGTTCGGTCAGTTGAATGTGCTGCTGTTTTCTGCCGGTCGCTGCACAGATAGACCAAGGCTGTGTCTCGATCAGCTCCCTTGTTCAGTAGTCAGGGCACTGACCAGGGAGTCAGTCATTTTAAGGGCTGTCTCATTCGCAGAATCCTTCCGGTGCACTGAAACATTCGATCCCTAAAAATTCCCACAATGCACCGCAAAAACCGGGGAGCATCGACAAATTTTGAAGACGTTTAACTGACAAACGCTATTTTATGTTATGTATAAACAAACGTTGCTAGACAGGCAGGCAACACAACTATGGCGTTTATTCAGACCCAAAACCCGCGCTCATGAAAACCACACTCCAGGCAATCTCATTTGTCGGCCAGTTTTTAACGCGACACGTCAAACCAAAAAAATGAGCCCGAGGCGTTTAAAAAAAAATGCCGCTTTTACCCCTGGCTTTTTGCGCGTCGGTGTTACATGACCAACAAATAATGCCAGATCCTTGCAGCCAAACTTTAGTATTTGAATAGATGGATGTCAGTCGAGGCATGTGAATTGCACACATCACAGAATTGGCTATGCTTGTACCATCCCTTAATTTGCATAATTGCTTGGTTAAACCTGACTTATGCACCACGTCCAAATAAACATTGCTTTGTTTCTAGTGAATTCCTTGCCAGGGTGTCTCTAACTGCATCATGCATGACTCACGCTACAATATATCAGAGACCAAAGTTTATTATTCAGCTAAATGAAGTTAGAACAATGATGCAAATGGTATATTAACAAACACTTGAGTTCAGAAAGTTTGAAGCAGCCTGGTCTCATTTTGTTTTAAACAAGCGTTACTGTATCAAGTGAAGCAGAAGAGATAAAAAGACACAGCAAGGTCTTGTCTCCGGTACTTTAGGTAAGCCACACTTCAGCAGTGACTGATGACATCAGTGAGTAAAGTTGGCATTCTGGTGGCGCTATCATTTGCTATACTTGCTGGCATAGCAAACTATACGTTTATGAGACATAGGTCATCTAGGATACTTTCATCTATGCCAGTCAGCTCAGGGCAGCCCAAGAACACGCTCCAACAAGAATCAATCACACTATAATACGAGGCAGTTCACCCTCCTAGAGCTCATATTTTCCAGGGTTTAAAAAGGACAAAGCCCAGCGGGGAACATTTACAGACTTTATTTCAAATGAATATGATATAGAGAGTCATCCAAACTGAATAAACTTTTAATTGGATGACCTTTTCAAATAGATAAATATATCAATAGAATAGAATCATTTAAATAGATAAATATATCAAGAGATAAATCAGGAGCTGTCTCAGTTGTTGTCTCAGATGACATGCAAGAAGATACGTATGTATACATAGATGCCAAACTAGACCGCTCCAGTAGAAATGGGAAAACTTTTTACAGGTGTTGCTTTGTGGTTAAGTTTTATATGTATTAACTTATTAATTCAGGTTGTTAAACTATGGACATTTTTAATGTTGTGCCAGCAAACGCCTTTGTCTTGTATTGTATTAGTTTAGCGCTATATTATTTGGCACGTAACATTTTATTTTCATAGTATACCTAGGGTTGCCGATGTTCACAGAGGATTCCAATATGGCGGCCTTTAGAAACAACCGGTAATGAGGCATCTATGTATATACATCTATATGTCACACTACAACATATTTAAAATAGTCCTGTATAGTAATTTGCAGAGACCTTCTATATAAAATAATATCTTGCTGTTTAATTTCTTTCTTAGCTTTTCTTGTGGTTTCATCTGTTACACACTCTTCTATGGCACTTAAAATCAAAACAAACTGCAACTGGCTGCTTTACATATTGAAAGGATAATGGCTGAAGGCCGGACTCCCACATTTTTCGCTTATTGTTTTTAAAGCATTGAGCATAGAAGGCCACACATGCAGATGCCGTCGATGTTTGAGAGAGAGAAAAAAAACCACATCCCTCTCTCCACCTCAGGGAAAAGTACATTTAGAGCGCTCACTTTTAGTTCAACTGTGCTATCGTTTTGTTGCTCTTTTTTGTTGTGGACATTAATTGTAAGTACGTTGCCATTAAAGCAGAATGTATTGCAGAAGGTTTGAGATCATCCATTAAGTTATTCATCAGGTCAATGACAGGACAAGGGGACATCTCGGAGTCATTTATCTACAGTGAACATCATCCAACATCTGGTCACTGCGGTTTTCTTTGACTGTCACATTTGTGAATCTCAACCATTCATTCCTCCAAACCAACGTTTTAGGATTACTTCCAAGTGTGCAAGACAATAGCGGATGAATCATTTATGTAAAGGAACTAGATTTTTCTTTTCCAAAGATGTTTTGTAAAAATATATTGTATACCATAACAAGGCTCAGATATTCTTAAAAGACACTTATAGAACTGCAATAAAAATAGTAAAGTAAAATGAATAGTATACACACCTGCAAACTAGCTGCTTTTCGACCAAATTTGCTGTTTTAAATCAAAATATGACATTCTTGTAAATCGTGTCGATCCAAAGAGTTTTTTGCAAGGAGTGAGGGGGGGGTCTTTGGTGATTTATAAACTGTAAGTCAAAACACAGATACCGGCAACATCATAGCGTCAGTCAATCGGTCTGCGGATGTATCAGGAAAAGCACGTTCCAAGCATCATGTTTGCACCCTTGAAAGGCACTGCTGAAGGGGACGCAATGTGAAGTGTCGTCTTGGATAAAGAGAAAATGGCGTCATTTTTATTACTCAGTTTGCCAAGTGTGATCCAAACGTAATCCCTTCAGAATTCCCACTTCAAGAGCTGTGCCCTTCTAAGTGAGTAGGGTACTTGGGTGCGATTGATATTCTTCCAAAGTATTAGACGCAGAAGCTGTAGATAACCACTAATATTAAATCATTATTGCACAGACTGATCAATTCGATTCATACGAAATTACAATTGGATGGTAACTATTTGCGTATGAGCTTCACTTTGGTCATACCTCATGTGATCATGTCATGTGGTCGACTTGTGCGGGCCAAAACATTTTGACCAGTAAATTGAGGTTTTTTTTAGTTGAAGCAAATATTGTCTTTTTTCTTGTCAGAGTGCACCACAATGCCTAATTTAAATGTAAAAATCACAAACATTTTCTTATGGGGGAGGATGCCCCAAGACCCCCAACAGGGATTTACGTTTGTCACCTTTTCACCTCTTCCGAGTTTGCAGGTCTGAGTATAGTAAAATAAAAACATTTAAATTGTTATTTTTATTTCCTTGAAAGCTTGTTAATGCATGGATAATGTGTGACTTTTAATATGTAGGAGTTTTGATGCTATAAAAGTCTTTGTTTATAGTTCTTATAATAAATATATTGTATATTGTTATATTATATATAAAAATATTGATATGAAATTTCAGTGATTTAAGTGCAGTCTAAGTTATAGTGATGCGAAGCGTGAAGAGACGGCGCTCAAAGGATTTAGAAGCGTGTCATTGTCAATCTCAGATTCAATAGGCTTTTGAAGTATCTTTTCATCTCATGTTAGAAATCTTCAGTCATGTCTACCTGAACCAGGTTACAAAAAATCAAAATAGCAAAAATGAAACGACTCCAAAATCCCGGTTACATTTCCATAAAAAGCAAACAGATTGCAATCATCTCCTGCGCTATTGTTAATTGTACCGTGAACTAATCAGCAACACAAAATGCCATTTTATTGTGCCAGCTAGATGGAAATTAGCAGGAATATTTGGCAAAAGGGAACGAGTGCTGAAAGGCAGGCGATGTGTTTTACATGTGCAGCTGCTCTGGCTTGTAAAACAATGTGAAATGATGTAGGTTGTATTGTGTTTTAATACAGAGGAAACAATCAGGGTGGTTTAGGATTTATGACAGCGTATAAGCAAACCAGCGTCAGTCCACATTGGCACGAGTTCTGGGCAAAGTTTAAGAAATGTCTCGGTGGTTTTGTGTTCACACGATGGAAGTCAATGGGGGTCAGTGTTGTTTGGTCACCAACGCTCTTCACAATATCTTCTTTTGTGTTCTCATTCACAGTTGTACCTCTATCCATGCGGTGTGTTTATACTTTTCTCCATTAACAATCCCCCATGCAAATGGGCTTTAGATCTCAGTGGCACACATGAAAGGTGAACCTTCATGGTCTAACCACAAGAAGCCAAGCATCTCCCATCCAAATATTCTCCTCACGGCTGTATAAGCCCCCACAGCTTGATGAAGGTAGAAGATTATGTGATGATCTGAGGTTTGTGGTTCATTACAATTGGACTAAAAGATTGTAAGATGAGCGTAAAACGACAGCATAATACGCTTGGTTTTGCCATTGGGTGCAATCGCTCTAAACACACCCGGTTGCCTATCCCTTGGTTTCAGCTGTTCCAACCTGTCACCCTGAGCAGATGGTTTAGATTCCCTCTCATCCACGGAGAGCGTTTCTGAACCTCAGACCAAGTCTGTCAGAAACTTAAAGCGAGAATTAAATGCGCAGACTCCCATCACCCCGAAGGACTCTGAGAGACAAGCGGATGCAGGAACAGAAAACCTTCTTGACAGCCAATTAACACATTCTTGTCGAAAATAGAAATGCCGAGCATTATTAGAAAAACAAAGCGGGATGAGATGAATAGACAGGAAGACGCCGTCTGGTTGGGGACTCTTGCTATTTCAGTGGATGTCCATCACCACACCTGCTGGCAACCACGATGCATGCAAAGAACATTACTTAAGTTCCTACAGTGCGGTCTGGTGTGTCACTGCCTGGCATCCAGTCATAACAAAGCTTAGAAATAGTAATAGCACTCATCACAGTTCATCCGGTGTGGATGTTTGTTCGGTAACACGAGGCAGGTGGCAGATAAATGGTTAAATGAGTAAGCTGTTGTATCTCACCCTGTTTTATTGTGTGTTAAATGGGGCGTTCGAAACTGAACAAAAGTTTAGCCATGAGACTCCGAAATTCACAGCGCCTCTGTCACTTCCCAAAAATCCGACCGCAATAATTTGGACCATATGATGGTCTTTATAGAAATAAATTAAAATCCCATGTTTTCTATTTTAGAGAAACTTTCCTCCTCATGCATAGAATGCAGACGCGGGACTTGAGAAGTGTTCATTCATTTACTTATATTGTGAATTTGTCAGATGCTTTCACTTATTCACCCTCGTGTTGTTTAAAACCTGTGACTCTTTCTTCTGTGAAACACAAAAGAAGATATTTTGAGAAATGTCTCAGCGGTTTTGTGTCAATGGAGGTCGATGTTGTTTGGTTACCAGCGTTCTTCACAATATCTTCTTTTGTGTTCTGTAGAAGAAAGAAAGTCATACAGGTTTGGAATGACGAGGGCGAGTTTAATATCTTTAAATATTAGTGTGAGGTGGAGACGAAATATGCATATAATCCTCAAAGAAACACAATTGTTTTCTCTGTTCACAAATATATGTTTATAATGTACATTTTTACATCCCCAATCCTTTTCTGCTACTGTAATTAGATTGTAACATGGGTCTCTTGAAAATTGCAAAATTGTTTTAAGATGAACACAACTATCTTACACGATGAGTGAGTGTAGCATTTAAGACTCATAAGGGATCTCTAGTCTTCAATGAATCTCAACTGTATGGCATAAATCTGATCGCTGATCAAAGCTTTTCACTCGTGTTCCATTTGGCTTTGATTTTACATTTTTGGGGGGCGGAATTACATTCAACAAATTATTGACTGTAAAGACCCTCATGATAGTAAGACTTTAATCAAGCCAAGTGTTTGCACAGATGAAATCTGAGAAAAAATACACCGCATTAAATAGCAGAAGAGACGTCAAAGCGCGGAGGTTTTAAAGAAAACTTTGATGGAAAAACAATTAATGGAATGTGTTTCATGGATCAGCTCCACTCCTGGAGCTGGTTAGCATCTCCGAGACGGCCAAAACATGAGAGTGCATAGCAATGACTGTCCAGATCAAGGCATTTTCCACTGAATGAACCACGCGAGGGCCGCAGATGAGTCCTCGTATGAATCCATAATTTAGTCACTGTAAATTAAGAACGGTTAAACGATTTATTTTCATGGCATTGTCTTTTGTTGTGCATTCAAATCCTCAGACAATGCAGATGTATTAAGTCCTTTTAGGATCGTTCTTCTTTTTAGGGAATGCAAATTGATCGCAGTGTTTTATAAGAGAGAAAACATGTCTTGCCATTGGCTATTTTGATGATTACCCAATTGATTGATTTTGATTACCCGAGATGTTCAGCAACCTTGGTCACTGAAAGATGAGAACGGAACACTTGGATGCTTTACTTTGGGTCTGTCCAGTACACTCGTACAGAGTGTATAGCGAACCATTCATGATATGGGAAAGTGATTAAACAAGGGTCAGACGGGGTTTTGAGCAGTTTTTAAAGGTCCGGTTGAACGCGCAGTTTCTCTCATATGAATCTTGAGTACCTATAGAGTAGTATTGCATACTTCGTATCTACGAAGAGTATTTAGTTTGATCACATTTATAAAAGATAGATACAGCTGTACTATTATTTCCGAAAACATACGACATCCTGGGGGTGTGCGGGGGGGGGAGAACTAAATCACAAGCACACAATACATCATCGCATTGATTCACTATAAGTTCGTGTTGTTAACATCATGCACATACTCGCCTGTCGTGATTCTGCCTCGTCGTGTCATGTCTTTCTTGATCTTGTGGTAGAATCACGGCAGGATCCCTTGTTATGTGTGGAGAGAGTCATTTTGACCCTGTCGGCCTTCGATACTCTCTCCGGTCCTTGTCTGTGTTCCCGCCCTTTTGTATCTCTCGTTATTGGTTGTTTATTAGTTCATGCCCCACACCTGTTCCCCTTTGATTTGTCCCTCTATTTAATGCCCCTGTGTTCTCTGTCTGGTGTCGGATCATTGTACTGTTATGTTGCACTGTGTCGTGTGGGTGAGTTCTGGTCATGTTAGTTAGTTAGTCTAGTTTATTGTGTCCCTATGTGATGTGTTATTAGTTTAGTCTTGTCAGTTTAGTTAGTCTTGTTCTTGTTCCTCTGTTTTGTTGTTTACCCCCACGTGGGTCTTTGTTTTGTATTTTGTCTTTGTTATTAAATGTCATGTTAACCCCTTAACCGCTGTCTGCATTTGGGTCCACTCTCCTTGTCTCCGTGTCTCACCCTGAGAATCATGACACTCGCCAATTGCCAACAAAACACAGACACAGACATTCATGGCATTTCTTTCGGCATCTTTTAGCGCTGGACCGCTCCATTTATCAGTTTCCAATGATCTCCAAATCCAGCGTTATATCCACCGTTTATATAACATCCATCACTAAAAATGCCTTTAACAAACAAACACACTCAACTTCTCTCACTATCGCAAGAGTAACGAGCTGCAGCTGCAGGCCAATCTTGATAAGCGGGTCTTCCTATCGCTCTTCGGTTGACGTGTGGGCGGGCTATTTCTTTCGCCTTGCCGTGGCCATTCTTTTCCGGGAGAAAAGTTGTTACATAACGGTTTTTCATGTTCTAAAAAACTTTCCGAAACCTATACGAAACTTGGGGGAGTGTATTTGAGACAACTGAAACAAGTCGCTTTTTGACAAGTTGACTATGTTAAGCATGAGAAGCCAGCACGTTTAACATCGTAAAGAAGTCAGAATGCATGAAACAGCGTTAAATCACCCCTTTAATCATCTGAAACACTTTAGATTACTGGTACACAAGTAGTTTAGATGCAAAACCACCGTTTTAAACAGTGCCTTGCTGATATTAAATAAAATATTGTCAGAATATAGTATACGCTTGTTTATTGTTAAGAGGAATACACCATTGTAAATAGAAATACTGCAGCTATGTTCATAAAAATCATCTTTGTAACTATTTTAAAGGACCATTGTGTAAGATTAAGGGTCTATTAATAGAAATGCAATAAAATATACTTACTTAACAGCATACTTAGAGTGATAGTTCATCCAAAAATAAAAATGTTGGCATCATTTACTCACCCTTTTGTCAATTAAAAAATGTATGACTTTCTTTCTCCCGCAGAACACAAAAGAAGATATTTTGAAGAATGTTGTTAACTGGACCCCATTCACTTACATTGGTTTTGTGTGAATGGGGTCCAGTGCTGTTCGTTTACCAACTTTCTTCAAAATACCTTCTTTTGTGTTCTGCGTAAGAAAGAAAGTCTTAAAGGTTTGAAATGACAAAAGAGTGAGTAAATGTTGACAGTTTTTGGGTGAACTATCACTTTAACTGGATAAAGACCTTACATAATGAACCTTTATTTTTAGAATGAGCTATTTCTATCTACATGCACCGCGGGTCCCCTTGCACGGAATTTTCCATGTTGTTTTTAAAGTAGCCCTAAACTGACAAACTGCTCTACAGAACGCATTTCGCAAATATGTTATCTCCTTCAGCAAAGAAGAACGACATGTAGCATCTAGTGCTTCGAAAGGGAGAGGTGGACTGGGCCATTGGTTGCAATTCGCAACCTCACCACTAGATGCCGCCTGGGAGTAGATGTACAGTAAGCATCCTGTTAAGGGAATAGAGAGACCCTTGAAGAGTTCAAGCGTTAGCGTGCCAACCTTACAAGTAGCAGACTTAAAGTGTGGGACAAAGAAACCACAAATATTTTTGTTGGAGGACGTTTACTGCTGCCTGCACAAACAGCTGTCATCGACTGACAGCTAACACGTCTAACAACACTTGAAACTTTGAAACTAGAACTAAACAACAACACTATTGCATGCTGGTAAATCCATCTCCTCAGGTGCATTATATATTTTTTATAAGGTTTGTACTTTGTAACAAGTTGGGGTTGCATTTTTGCTCAGTCTCAATTAAGAAGTTTTGATGGGTACAGTAATGGCGTGATCATGGAAACCAGTGTAAAATGCAAGGCGTAATGTTTTTAAGCGAAATTCGCAAGCAAATACTTGAATTTTAGTTGAATGGATGTTAGCGTTGACTTTGATTGATGACAATCCTGACCGGATGACACTTACCAGATTTTTTTGTTTGTTTTTTCTTTCTTGACATGTTTCCTGGGAATCCAATGGTTGTTCTGTCAGGTATGTACCTATCAATTATTTTTCTTAATCTCCATAGTGTATAAAAGTTGACATATATGATATACATCACACCTAGAGGTATACCCACCATGTGTACGGCTGTGATTTTAGACTGACACCCTTTAATACTGATCGCATGTAGACCACGCAGGGTGTTGTGATTTATTGTGTGATATGCAGACAAAACTTGGTTGCCCATGTCAGAGTTAAAAAAGCTTGAAAGTGCAAATAAACAGTCTACATCTCATCAAAGGCCAGTAAATCCACGGTGGTCAAGTATCGACAGCTTCAGCATATCAGAAGTTTTGCCAGTATATGTTTCTATGTAATGTGAGAGGGAGTGCGAATGTTCAGTACTTACAAGACCAAAAGGAGTGATGGGCAGAAAGATACAAATTCAGAAAAAGAAGAAAATAGAAAAAAAAACTTGCTCACCACAGAAATGTCGCTGGAGCAGAGCTGGAAACCTCTGGCTTTTTCACATCTCTGTTATTGTACAACCTGCAATTTTCCTCACACCCATACAATGGAGGACAGACGTGGTGTGCCATGACAACAAATTAGCATTTCGCGACTCTCGCAGGCGTTTTGTGAAATAATGAAAGGTTTATTTAATGTCAGAGTGGCAAAGGAAGCCAGCCACAGATTCCGAAGGGTTTGATGTTGGCAGCGTAAACTGCCAGTCTAATGTGAGTCTCTTAACAGACCACTTCAAATAATAACTAGCTATAAATGTCAGGAAGAACAAATTTGACCTGTGGCAATATCACATGTGGTTGCTTTAGCGCTGATGTACGCTAATGTGGGTTCAGTGGGGAAACTTTAAGCCGAGCGATGTCAGAGATCAGCCATTGCACACAGATGCTTGACAGTCTAGTTTAAGATTATTAGTGCTTCGTATAGTAATAATGGATTTTGTGATTGTTTTTAAGTCCACTTTGTGTCGTGAATTCTGAGTAGACAGCATGCGACAGGACTTTTAAACCACAGAAAGATAATGATAGCTACATAATTAAACTCCAGGAGACCGTTTTATTCCGAAACTGCATAAAAATGCATTGAATACATTAGTATTCTGTTATTGAATGGATTCACTAAATAGTTTATGCTTTGTTGCAGGATGCCACAGAGATCTTACTGTGGTGCCCAGTTTTGCAAACAATAGGTCCATTTAATATAGAGTTCTCAAATCAAAAAGGATGGGTTGTTTCAATCCATGGTTGAGTCAAATATGCACAAATCCAACTGTTGGGTTAAATTAATCTAGAAAAGTTTAGGTTAATTTAATCCAATGGTTGGGTTTACTTATTTCTGACCCGTCCATGGGTTAAAACCACCCAGTATTTTTTTAGAGTGCAGGACAGACTCTAAACCAAGGTCCATCATAAAAAAAATCTAGATTTACTTCATAACATTGTCTAAACCTTTTTAAGATTTACATTTTATGTTCTTTGGAAGCAAGCTGAGCATTTAAAGCAAGTTTCTTTCAACCGTACGTGTTTGACATTTTTTAAGCTGCAATCTATAACGTTTGCCTCTCTATCGCCATCTCTGTTTGAGTCATAAAATTGCAGGTTACTTTATGTATTGGCTAAGGCTAAGATACACTACAAGACTTTTGCTCAGATTTTGCCCATATTTTCTGTCTGGACTTGTTGCAGAAAGTCTGTGCCAGTCTGCAGATTTGATCAGTTAGTGTGTTTCTATCGGAAACTTTCAAAAAGTCTGCAAGTGTATGATGTCTAATTTTAAAAAATCTGTTCAGATTTTAAAAGTCTTGTAGTGTATTCCAGCTCTTAAAGTACACCTTGGAAACTCGGGTATTCATTGTTATGACATGTAACACGTTCAAAACAGAAAATAACATGCAAGTTGAATTAACTGATGTGGCATGAATAAGTTGTATAAATTGATGTGATGTGAATCAGTTAAATAATTTATTTATGCCATAATCAATTTATACAACTATAAAGTACCTAGAAATCCATTACAAAACCGTTAGAATCCCAGTCATGTTTTATTTACATTTTGGTCACACATACATTTTCTGCAAAATCATACTGTAACTAAATCATTATTATAAGATGATAATAAAATACTCTTTTAAGGAGACATATTTGATATCTCTGTGTACCTGCTCAATAACTGATAATTGTAAATTTAATTAAAAAAGTTTCGAAATGTGAAGTACTTAGACACACACTGTATTAAAAGTCCTATAAAAAATGTCATTTTCTGGCAGTTGCGACAGAAATATTCTTTAAAATAAAAATTTTCCTGTAAAATTACACTCCACCCACCCCTTACCCCCCCTCCCCCCCCCTCTGTTTTTCTTGTAAATTTGCGGTGTTTTTCTGTTATTTTACATTTTTTTACCAAATAAAACAATAAAAGAAACAGTAAAATTCCATAAAATTGCAGTGTTTTGGACATGAAATGTGAAAAATCTGTAATTTTTTTACAGTGCATAGAAAATGTCTTTCCATACAAACCATATACAGTAGAAAGACTGTATTTACAAAGACATAGATAAACCTTCTACAAAGGTGTCTTTCTACATGTTTTATCAATCAGCTTTTATCTATGATAACCTTTGAATGATCTATATACTCTAGTTTCTATTCCCCCACCTGCTGTAGCATAACCTGTCCTTTATCTTATGTAATCTCCCCTGAATGTTCACTTTAAACTCTATCATTGACCCTTATGCCAGCACATTGCCAGCAAGCTGCTCGGACCCACTGCCTCCGAGCTCGGCTGGCAGAGACGCAGGCCTGCTGTCAGTTATAATGGATGTCACTTGCTGGGTTAGGGTGCTTATTACGCTTTATTCTGTAATGCCGCCAGCAGGAACATGGTGAGGTGGGCTCAGCTGGCACTAACGCCGTGCCCTGTAGACCTGGCATGGACAACACTTTTTTCCACAGTTGGCACTGGTGTTAGATGCTCAGGCGGAGGGCCGAGCCATATGGCTGACAGTCATACTGATGGGATAAAAGGGCCCATGAAGGTTAACGCAGACTTGGATATACAGTATGAGGTTATGTGCAAATGTTTATGACAGTTCTTGATTTGTGCATTTTATGGATTTATGCTGAAGCTCTGTAGTGTTCTGGCTTATACAGTAGATAGAAAGCGCACTTGGGTTATTAGAAATCAGTGGGTGAAATGATGAGGTTGTGTCAAAGGTTGTAAGACGACAGCAGATGAAAGTGCGGGACATGATCTGAGAGCGTTCACAGAGGGCGAAGGTCGCGCCTCTCAGATATCTTTGTGGGATACAGAAGCGCCCCGTTTACTATGCTTTGAAATGAGAGGCGGGCCGTAAGCTTTGGAGTATCAGAGTTCCTAGGCCACATTCTCAGGCTACGGTTCACACACAGTTGTCGTGTCAGGTGCTTCCGCGGACAGGTTATTTTTACCTCTGGATGTGTGTGTGTGTGTGTGTCTGTGTTTGCCATCTGCCTGATAAGCAGCTAAATATTTCAGTTGGATGAAAACCACACAGACACACGTTTATACAAACAGACCGCAGTGGAATACTAACCGCGGTGTCTAATAGAATGCAGGAGAGGAATGCTGGGGGCCGTGTGTCAGACGCGGAGAAGAGAAAGAAAATCACATATTGGCAATGCTGGCACGACAGACTCACGAGCGTCTGTCCAAAATAAACCACACCAAACCATGAACTGCCCACAAATATCTGATGTAGACTTAATATTGACATCCAACCGCTGAAATGAAGCGAGGAACATAAATAAACATTAGTCAGATGTTGTTTGATAGAAGACATTCCGGTTGTAGATATATTTGAAAGAAGTGAAGGAATGTTAAGATCGGCTCCCTGAAAGAATTTCTGTTTAAAACAATAATGCTGTGAAGAATATATTTTAAAGGCATTCAAATATATTGCAGTGTCCATGAAATCAAAATGAAAGTTTGAACGTTTTTTTAATTTTAGTATGAATGTTACTTTTTGTACATTTTTTGGTGATTTTATTTTTTGTAGCAATTTTTTTATTTTTTTATACTGCTTTTTATGTCCGTTTTTAGTTTAGTTTTTAGTTTTAATTAGGTTAGTTTAAATGAATTCCCAGTTAATTATCGTTGTGCCTCAAACAAAAAAAAGCATTTTTTTGTTCTAAACCATTTATTGCTAAGGCAACATTTCTAGCTTTTGTTTGTTATGTGAATATCACACGGCTCATTGGAATGCTTGATTCTGATTGGCCAGTCGCGACATTTGCAGGTTCGTTTTTCCCAGATAACAACCGCTAAAATCTAATAACACACGTTAACCCGGATGCAGCAAATCATTTTGACAGGTTTTTTTTTGGACAAATTAAATATGAATATGTCTTTTTATAACATGACATCATATTTACAAATGATTAAACCAAATTGCCTGTTCTAGACATTTGAATGTCGTTTCTTACCTTAAAACCGAAAGTAAGCGTCTTTTCCTCGCGGAAGGTCTGCATTCGGTAAAAATAAGCGAATATATATTTCAAATTTCATGTCCAGTTTTTTACTCATGTGGCAAGTAGCCGTGTAATATGTGGGACAATGTACAAGCAGCCGACTGTTATCGTGAAATAAGCCTGATCACACTGTCGGGGATTATTTCTGCGATAACAACCGGCTGCCTGTACATTATCCCTTATACTTTACAGAAATGTTCTAACAGTTTTAGTTCCTAACTTCATTTTTGGGTGAACTATCACTTTTTTTATCAAAAAGTCTTTCATCATTTACTTGTCATTTCAAACCTGTATGACTTTTCTCTTCCGCAGAACACAGAAGAAGATATTTTGAAGGATATTTGTAACCGAACAACTGCGGTACCTATTCACCTGCATTGGGTTTTGTGTCTATACAATAGAAGTCAATGGTACCCCCATTGTTCGGTTACCAATATTCTTCAAAATATCTTCTTTTGTGTTCTGCAGAAGAATGGAAGTCATACAGGTTTTAAATAAGTAAATGATGACAGAATTTTCATTGTGCGGTGAATTATCACTTTAAATGGAAATGACATAAACGCATCGAATATGGCTGTACATTTCAAGGCTCTTCAGTTGCCCCCTAAAACCACAGAGTGAATGAAACGGTCAAAATCAATTTATTTTATTATTCAAAAAATGACAAAATGACAGCCGTTATTTGCTCTATGACATATGCTGTATCAGTTGTCTGTCCTAATAAACAACAGTCCCTTCTTCGGTCATGCACGGCACACGCAGTCACACTTTTCCTACCACCCTCCAGCTGTGTCTCCTCTTGTAAATAAAGTGTAAGTGTGATTGAACTCTTATGCCCGCACACACATCGTCCGTAGCACTAGACTGAATGGATTTATGAAGGCCTCTGGGCCCTTTTCGCTCATAAATGTATTCATCGAAAGAGAGAGGAAAAGGGCGAGAGACAGATGTGGAAAGAGAGAGTCAGTTTGTTTGCCATGTGGATAAATATACGCATTACGCCTGATTATGAAATACATCCCGTGAATTCAAAGCATCTGTTGTGAGGACGGTGTCGCTGAAGAGTGAAATTAAAATCAGGGAGAGCAGTTGTGTGTGATTCATGTTGACATACGAGTTCCTCAGAAGTACATAAGTAATGGTTTATGTGTAGATCGATACGTAGATCTTCTGAGCTCTATCGAAAACATACTGTACATTGAAAGAACGTTTCTGTCTAAATCTCTTCTTGGAGAATGTGTGTGATCTGTGACACATGGAGAAACACCTAAATCTTTCACCCAAGGCCATGAAATCGATACAAATTGGCCCCAAACCAAACATTAGCGTGGCATTAGTTATGCTTAACATTTCATCATGTGCTGTTTGACAAACCGGGTTTCTGATATCTAGGTTAACCAGCTGCATATGTCACCTCTCCGTCACCTGATACACACTGAGACAAATTGTCAAAATCATGAGAAATCAATTTTAAGAGAGAAGGGTGGACAGAGCTTGTTATAGTGTCAGAAAAGGGCTGATGGCTTCACAAGAGTCTGTTTAAGTGACCTCGCTGTTTAGTTTGCTGTTTTTACAGGGTCTTCCACGTCAAAGGGCGACGTTAATAGTCACGCCGGGCCCGTGCCCAGCTTAAACGTCAACAAACAACAAATGAACAAACAATCAATGAGGTCATTCCTGACTATTTTTAAAGGTCTTTGAGCCGTTTGAAGCCTGCAGCTCACGCGAGACCACCTGAAGATATACAAAACAAAATGTTTTATGTCTGCTATGAATTATTTTTCGTTTAAATAGTAGTTTCATAACACATTAGCGTTATGAAAATATAGTTCAGAATTGCAGAAGTGCAGTGTGGTAGGAATGACTGAAGGCCATACTAAATGTGTGCTGAATGTGGTAATGTATATTGCTTCGCGGTGACCTCAGTATGTGCGCAGTCGAGAGCCTTTCAGATGCGCTGAAGCGGAAGAGAGAATTTGAAGCTGGCAGCAGCTTGTGACTTCCCATCAGTCTCCTTGACAGAAAAAATACCCCCATGTTTTAAAATGTGTCAGCACCAGACTGCATAAACAGGTTCTTCTTATATACAATTATGGTACCGAATCCTGTTGGTTAACATTACATTAAAACGTAGGTCTGTCAAATGATTAATCTCGATTAAACGAAAAAGATCAAATATAAAAATGAATAAACATTTATATATCATTTTAATTATTGGTAAATATACTGTAAATAAATACACGTAAATATTTCCTAAATATGTATGTGTATGTGTTTATGAATACAAAATCAATATGCACAGTACACAGTACATATGTGACCCTGGATCACAAAACCAGGCTTAAGTAGCACAGGAATATTTGTGGCACAAAACATTGTATGGGTCAAAATGATCTATTTTTCTTTTATGCCAAAAATCATTAGGATATTAAGTAAAGATTATGATCCGTGAAGATATTTCGTAAATTTCCTACAGTAAATATATCGAAACATTATTTTTGTGAGTAATATGCTATGCTAAGGACTTTATTTGGACAACTTTAAAGGCGATTTTCTCAGCATTTTTATTTTTTTGCACCCTCAGATTTCAGAGTTTTAAATAGTTATATCTCGGTCAAATATTGTTTTAACCATATATCAATAGAAAGCTTATTTATTCAGCTTTCAGGTGATGAAAGTCTTAAAAACCTTTTATTCTGGATGCGATTAATCGCAATTAATGGTTTGACAGCCCTAATAAAATTACATTTATATGAACACTCACAGTAGAAGCTAAGCTATATATTGTATTGATGCATTTTGCTTTTATTTAGGGCAATTTTGTGTATTTAAAACAAACATTTAACAGTTTAATTGGCTACAAAATGTTAAATGCTGTCTCATTTGTAATGTACTTTGGATAAAAGCATCCAATATAAATGTAACTGTTTGTATGTTTCCTGTAAGTCGAATCCACGATTCACGAAGTTTTTCCCAGACTTACAATGTCGTAAACCTTCAAACAATACTCATCTTTTTGCTTAACCACTCTGGACACACTAACATAGACCATATTCACACAAAAAATGACTATATTGATATAGCATATATTGTACCATATGATACATTACATAATATAAAAAAATGCAACTTTGTTGTTGCACAAAAGCTACGCTGAACAGGTTGTTCGCAAAGTAATCTAACTTTGATTAAAAGACTCATTTTAGAGATGCGCCGATACTACATTTCTCTACCGATACTGATTATTCAGGGTGATATCTGGTGATACCGATTCTGAATGTTATTTATTTACATTGACTATTAACATTGCGATGTTTCTTAACATTTTCTATGTACAGAGCACAAATTTGTTGCATTTTCCTGTCTTATTTTGATTGACAGGATATATCGGCCCTGATCATCTTCTGTTTTTAAACTATCGGTCGATAACTGATAGTGTGAAAATGTGCTGGCTGATACCGATTATTGCCTGATACATCAGTGCATCTCATTATTATTCAATTTAACAAGACTCGTGCTTGTTTGTGTAGCTCACACAATTTGTGATGTTTGTTTGACAAGTTGTTTTCTACACACAGTAGATATGTGTCTGTATTTATTTGTCATTCTCGTGAGGGCCAAGAACCTGCTTTCAATAAGGTGTCGTCGCCAAAGGCAGTAAACAGTGCAACAGTTAGGATACGCTGCACACAAGTCGATTTTCCAAATTTCAATAGTTATATGTCTGTATAATTTGGTGTTTTGAGGGAAGGTGAGTTAGCGTTGTAGGGAAAGCAGCAAAAATCGAGTTGCCAAACATATGATGGACACTCACGCTTGACCACTAAAAATATTGATTCGCTAATCTAATTAGATTTCGCATTGTGTTTTTGCCTGTGAGAAATTATTAAAGTGTAATTTATAATTTTAAAAAAACTTGCGCAAGTTTGCCTTACCCTTCCTTCCTCTGACTGTTTTACTTCAGTAAAAAAAACAGGGTAAAGTTTTGATGAACATCCTTTAGCAAATTTTATGTACGGTAATGAAAGTAAAGGAGGCTGTAAGTTTCGTTTCTTCTGAACTATTCCATTAATATGTTTTAGCAAATGTCCTGTGCTGACTGTGTATAAACCTCCATTAAATCCACTGTTTTGGAAAGGAAATGCCCCAGCAGCTGTAAATATGACTCTGGAGATTTGGTTTCGCCATGTCAGCAGGCCGGGCATTGAGAACAAAGCACATTCATTTTTAATGCATTAATGGCGAAGTGGCCGCCTTTGCCACATGAGTGAAGTTTGTAGTTTGCAGTAAAAAGAGGGTGTCAGCTATTATTATTGATCGTCTCACCTTGTAGCAAGTAACTTCATTAACTCGGCTTGCTCAGAGTGTGACACAACATTAAAAATCTTTTCTCCCTGAGGACTGGTGTTAAAGGAAACATCGTTACGTCATGTTGTTATCAGCGTGATGGCAGAAACATTAATGAAAGTTCATTTGAGTGTAGAGATGTCCTGTAATGATATTAATCACTACACAGCATGTTGGAAACGTTCAGTGTGAGGGTCATTTGCATCCGCTTCATGCTGTGAAAGCAGATTGGCATAAAAAATCTCAAAAGAATGAAATAGTGTTCATTTAAATTGCCGGCCATAATTGTTGTTCTTCCCTCTGCTGGATTTGTTTTGCACAGAAGCCGTTGGAGAGATTAGACCTTTATTTAGGTGATGTTGTTGCCATTAATGAAGCGGACTGAAATCCCCCGCGGATGTTTATTTAGAAGTAATAAAGAGAAAGCATCTTTGGTAAATTGCATTATAATAAATTTTAATGTTTTTTTTTTACTTAAATGACTCTGAAGTAATCACTGTGGTTGTGTCATTTGAAAAAATCACAAAAAGGCCAAACATAAATACAAAGAAAGAAAACTGTGATGTCCACCATGTCCTGCAGGTTTAGTTGTAGTTTAACATACAGAAGTGGCCAAAGTGAAGTCCAACTTTGGAAAATACATAAAGATGAACAGGGTTTTTTCTGCATAGAAAAATTGGAGGCGACCGCCTCCGTCAAGTTTTTGCCGCCTCAGTCTCTCGGCAAAATTATGTCGGGTGTCTTTACAAAGAACACTGTGTGTATTTTGTCAACAGACGGTCATTAGTAACTGCAGATGCGGCATTACGCCACAAATGAATCGCTGTTTCGTTATCAGCCCAGTGAGGTGCTGAAGAGGCTTTTCAGGTGAATATGATTTGTTTTGCATTCAAGTATGTTCAATTTCTTAAAAGGTTTCTTAAATTTACGTGGCGTACATCATTGTAATGTTTAAAGCTGTGCAGTTGGCTCGATGAATCAACGTTAAGGGCCGGGTATACTTGACTTTTTCCGTGTCCGTCTCGCGCACAAACGTGTCCGCACAGCTTCTTGAGCATAATCAATCGCGGATAAGCGCGGATAGACGAGTTCGACACATGCGCAGTACGTCACCGAGTGGACTCGGCCGATTCAAACATTTTTCGCGCATGCGCTGTTGCATGCATTTCGTCCGTGCAGACGGACCCTCCTGATGACGGAAATTACGTCATGCGTGTGGCGCGCACGGCCAGACTATACTCACCCCTTTATACTAGTGAGTTCGCCAGTATGAACGCACATTGCCATCAGAACGACTCGCAAACAAATGACTCCTTTGAACCGATTCGTTTAAACTGTTCAAACTTTAAAGTCACCTAGCGAATATAATAAAATCACTGAATCATTCACAGCTCAGTAAACCACAAGAGAACGCAGGATGAATGAGCTTTGCAAATTTAGTAAGACTGGTTAATTTAGCTGGCTATTGTGGGCTGAAAAGTTAGTTGAAAAGAATAAAAAGCTTTATTTGATTTGAAAACATTTCTTTTTGGTTGAATAAAAGTAATGTTTTATATAACTTAATGGTCATTTTCATCATAACTTAATGTTTTAATATGTAAAGTGTTTGGTGAAGCCACTTAAAGGTACGGTAGGCCTACGCATGCGTGCACAAGATAAGGATGGCACCACCTCCGCCTCATTTTGAGCCAGGAAAAACCCTGGATGTATCAAAAATGTTGTATGCATGTTGTGTAGTTGTGCTTGGATTGTAAACTGAAGCTCAGCTTTGAGAAGAATTTATAGGTTTGGCAAAAACAAAAACATGCGGAAAGCTTACTGAGTCACCTGTAAAAAACAGGAGAGGATCAACAAAATAACAGATAAAAGTGTAGTCAATGTTTGCTTTATTTCCAGCAATCTTTTTGTTTTCCAATGCGTTTTTGTGTATTACAATGAAACTCATATTTGGTAATACGCTGTTGTTACAAATGATGTAAATGTTTTTAAAATACCATTCACTTAAGCATACTGTATCAGAGATTCATATCACCGCCACAAAAGTAAGACATATATTTTTTATTTAATGTACAATTATTGAAATTATTGGTCGCACCACATGATAAGTGGTCGTTATACAGCATTGACCCATACAAAACCATGTATTCTCCTGTTTTTGTATAACTTCTTTTCCTGATTTCTTTTTATGTCTCTACTGCTGAAATGTATTTTCTGTAAAGCTGCTTTGCAGCAATGCAAAACTGTAAAAAGCGCTATAGAAAAACATCGGAATTGAATTGGACAGCACTTTAAATCCTCTACGCTGGATGTTGAGCATAAGAAAAACACTGTATCATTCAGTCTTAATCTACCATTATTTGGGCAGTTCATTTTTGTGCTGGTGCTATTCATCAGACGTCAAACTAACATGTCGGTGGGTACAATGAGTAATAGATGGATTGTGATTTGAATTTGATAGTCTGGCGCACGGTCACCACAAGTGTGGTCAAAAACCAGAGTTTGGATTTTTGACGTACCTATTCTGAAAGGCCAGTAATACAGTTAAGGGGCTACTGTATGGAAACTCCTGCTTTGTGTAACTCAATCCACCCGCCATGGACTTTTGTGTAAAAATGGACCATTCAATCACATGCTGTGGTATGGAAGTCATGGGCTGCCTTCCAACATTGTTCAAGCTGTCAAAATAAAGATGCTTCTCCAGTTTCTCTGAGCGATCTTTCACTATGAACAACTACAGGGTTAGATGATTGAAGTATTTGTGTACACACACACACACACATTGTAAGTCTGTAAACAACGGTATATTAGCATCAGTCTCAGCTGACTATTTTTTCAGACAGAATCCCTTGTCATAGTGTCATCTCACGGTTTGTTAGATGTACCATTGACACCAATAACTGCTTCCCTTTCAAGTGACCTTATAAACTCAAGTCCACAGTTTCATATGAGGGAATTGCCCAATTACTTAAAAGACTTAGGTTAGGGCATTTTATTTCACATGATAATATTCCGGAGGGCACTGTTTTATCTCAAAGGCAGCCCAAAATGGCTGTAAATATTCATGATTTACATTATTAATATCCTTGTCCTTCAGTGTTTGGTAATCTAATATTTGAAAGTCCCAGTGAAATAATTTTTTTTTCATGAAATATTGCAGCGTTTATTGTAAATGGTTTATCAATGTGGATCATTCTCTTTTTATAATTCGTGTGCCCTCATAATCTTTAGTTAAAATCTAAAAAAGCACTTCCGACTTGTACTGACTATCCATCTTACATGACGTATGTTAGACGGCTTGGACGGAGCATCCGTTAACTCCTCCCCTTCAACCGTCATTCTGCTGCCTATTCCATTTTCAAAATGCAACGGCTGTTTTCATGCATCCAATCAAATGGCAGAGAAAGACGAAAGCCACGCCTACTATGTTTCTCATTCAAAATTCCATTTCACTCGTCAAAATACGGAAGTAAAAACGATCCGGTTCACGGGAACTTTAAACTGTAAAAGTAGATCTCATGCAAACCTTGTTAGGCTTTTCACTTTTACAAAGGTTGAATGTTGAAAAAAATATGTTTTGGGTGTTTAGTTGTTTCAATGTAGTTTTTTAAGTTGACCTAACTTTTCTAAATACAGTTGTGCTCACAAGTTTGCATACCCTAGGTAATTGGAGAATAAGAATTATAAATAGGGGGATGTCATTATGGAATAAATGTTATTTTCTCTAATACACATTGCTCATAATTATTCTCTTATTTTTACCACGAGAACAACTCTGCGTCTTCACCTATTGTGCCTTATAAGTTTGGAGAACACCTGACAAGAGATTGAGACAATTCTTTAGAGAGTTGCTCCAGACCCTTCAGATTTCCAGCTCCATGTTGGCGCTTCTCCTCTTCAGTTCTCTCCACTCATTTTCTATAGGGGTCAGGTCTGGAAAGTGGCCATGGCAGAATCTTCGTTTTTTGCTTAGTTACCCATTTTTGTTTTTGATATTAGCTTTCAGGTCATTGTCGTATTGAAAAATTCCAACTTGGGCCCTTTTATGACTTCTGGTCGCGTGATGCCCTGTTTTTCTTTGCAAACTTATAAAAAGTCTGCAAGTGTGTGATGTCTAGTTTTTTTCATCTGTTCAGATTTTTATAAAGTTGTGTAGTGTATTCCAGCCTTTCGGAGATTTAACGTACAGCACCTTCACGCTAAAGAGTACATTTTAAATGCATGGAGCAAACATTAGATCGTTGGAATAACGGGAAAATGAAATGCGTTGGTGGTGCTTATTCATGCTGTTGAGGAACATTTATCTAACCTAACACCGACAAAAATGTAGTTCATCTTTCAATGTCAAGTCATTCTGTCATAGTTACTTCAGTCATCTATGTTGCCTTGTCAAAAAGACAGAAACCCCAAAATGCATTGAAGGTTCAAGGGTGAAACAGAAGCGAAGGTATGCCCAGTATCATGCGAGTGAAGGATTTCTGGCACAGTATCTAGCAGACATGATGGATAGCGTTGTAGTTTGCCCAGATTCAGGGTTAGGTTTAAGTTCTTGGTTTGCTTAGAACTGTTTGACTGCCAGCAAGAAGAGTTAACTCACACTGTACGTTGTATTTACATAAAACACAGCGAGCACTGGATCTGAGCCCACCCAGATTGATAATACTTCATCTCAAACAGTCCTTCGCCTGGAGCGGTGTAAGGGAATCTTTCGGGCACTCCGGGTTTGTAAGACTCGCCGTTATTTGGATATAGTCCACGAGGAATTAAATTCCCTTGTGCTGTTTTTTCATATATATTTTTTAAAGATTGGCACGCTCTTCACTGTGCCCTCGGCCATCAGGTTTCATTTAAAAGAATGATGTAAACAAAACAATAGCTGTTGTTTTAAACCAGATGAAAAATGTTAATTTGTAAGTATGAGTATTGCGGATCGCAATAGCTTTAGCATTTCCTTAATACTGTCCGTATTGCTTATAAAACACAAAATTCGCTTTTGATGAGTCCCAGGTTGGAGATCTTTGGGTGGGTCTTGCTTGTGTTTAGTGTTATATGTTTTATGCACCAAAGGTCTCATTTATAGGAGCTTTGGAAGCTACATTTCAAGTAATGTCAAACACATTTCCGAGGGTATTACTCATCGGTCCAGCTTCTGTATTTTCCTCAGCTCAATAGTCTCCCTTCCCACTGTGGGAACTCCATTCAGAAATGGCCTGAAGACTTTTTCCGAGCAGCAATCTGTATAATTATATTTGAAAAATGTGACCTATAGGGATGGTAAATCATGGGCGATGTAGGCTCTGTATGGGTGTGTTTATGGTTTGGGTGCGATGTAATGGGGAGAAGTTTGGAAGCGTTGCTACTGAAAAACTTTTTCAAAGCAGCAATTTTTAAGGAAAGAAATCTGTTTTCTTCAGTAATGATGGTACTTTTTTTTAAAGTAAAACTGCAGTCAGAAGTCTTTGGACGCGACAGAATGGTTTGTGTTACATTGATCCATATGGACCGGCCGGGGGTCAAAGAGGTTGCTGCCCACACCTTTAGGGTTAGTTATCCGAGCTGACCGCATGCTGTTTGTGTCCATCAGTTTACAATGGCCCACTCACTGGGTCATATTGGAAGTGTAAGCCATTAGTGGTCCGGGGTCAAAGGTCAGTGTTTCAGGAATGTGCAGGTGGTCAGTTGGAGCACAGATTGAACATTTGATGAATGACGAACGTTCGGCGTCAAAAATGCAATTTGAACAGTGAATCTGATCAAGTTTATAATCGTAATGCTTGAATGATGGAAAACTTCATTTAAAGGACAAATTCAACTCACAGTAGCTTGCAAAGGTTCTTATGTCCTTTGTCATTCAGTTGAAGGTTTTTTATTGCTATCTATGCTATGACTGTGTGTGGGATTTTCCCATTGTATTTACTGTGTCTCCTACAGTACACCTGCCCGGGACCACCCACATGTGCATCTGCTGTTTGTTTGTGTTTTTGTACGTTTATTTTGCCACACAAAAGTCAAAAGAAGCGGTTGACTGTGTAGATGTTACCCAGTAGATAATGCATTTCAAACTTATGTCGATCTTTATAAGCAACATTAATTGCTCAATCTGTCGTGCAGACCTTCACACACAATTATCACTTTAGACCGGTGTTCAATTGAAAGATGCGGCCGACGGCTGTCTTTCTTCTCAACATGATTGTTATTGATTTTGAGCGCAGAATCAATGCAGGACATAAAAGGGTTCCCTGAAGTTCATCTAGATTTAGTCACTGACTGATGCATTTAAATACAGAACAACAAATGCTTCGCCTCCCACTTGACTGAGAAAAGGCATGCTGTTCTAGCTGCAGTTTGAATGTTTTTAAGCATCTGTGACAAACAGATGTATAATAAAAAATATTATACATTTTGTTTGAAAAAAAGCAAAAAATTCACAGTACGCATGCCATTGCTACCGTAGGGGTCTACTGTATGTTCACTTGATCTATTCATTAACAACTGATTGACTTTGGCTGTTTCTCAATATGCGTTCTTTAGCGATCTTATGTCCTCTTGTTCTCGCTCTACGTCATCATCAACTGTCAAAGTCCGATTCCAATACCCAAGTACACAAGAACAGAGAGCGCATGAAAGTACCCGGATGTGTTCTTGATATCAAGGATGCATCGAATGCAGCCTTGCGCACGTACGGAAGCCGCTTGAAGTCCCAGAAGTCACTGCGGAGCGTCCATCCAAGTGCGTTCTTCCGAGGCTGCCTCGTCCATTCTTTGCATTCTTGGAATTGAGAAACAGCCTTTCTGTAATATGAAATAATGTAGTTAGGGTAATTTGCTTTGAATAAACAATATTTTTAACAAACGATTAACTATGAAATAGTTAAGTTCCTTGGCTCAATTTGTAGAGCTTTACGTTAGCGATACAAATGTTCAGGTGTTTGATCCTAAGAAACACTCATACGGACAAACGTAAAGATTACATGCAATGTACTTTGGATAACAGAAGTTTAAAACAAATGTAAAACCAGGCAGTCCATTGTTCGCTGTATTTACATCTCTAAACTGATGCTATGCTGCAGTGCTAAGACATTCTCAACAGATTTGTCAACAGTCTAGCACAAAGTATTTTTCAATAATATAATAACAAGAAAAAACTATTTACAGTAAAACATCCATTTTGACAATAATGTACCTTGGTTTTAATAAATAGTGCCGTTTGTAAACGATTGTTTAATGTATGTCTTATTGTTTAATGGATTTCCCCTGAATGTCCCGGAATTGTAGAGTAATGATCCTCTGACCTGCAGTAGAACTGGTTTTGGAGTTGTGTGGTGGAGAGTCTGGAAAAGAAAACATGGGAAATACTCCTCTGGAGCAAAGCAAAATTCTGACCTTGCTGTTTGACTTGGCCGCGTGTGATGGAAATGACAATAATGAGAAGCGGTACAGAGAGCCTTTTCTGTTTATCACTGCCTGCTCGCTTGATATCTTCTCCTGTCTAACACTGCTGTCATCTTTCGCTTCATCCTCCATATAACCTGTTTGTGCTCAATTTCTGTGTCCTGTTCTCAGTCTCGCTCTGTCTTTGTCCTGTAGTTTCGTCTTTTTCTCTCTCATCTCACGTCTTATCCCTTTGTAAGCACTCAAGGGTAATAACTGCTCTCGATCCTTAAACACACGGGTTGTTTATTCACCTCCATCTCCTACCAGTAAGGGTGATGCAGTAATGATTTTAGCCATTAGAGTTATACATTTGCATTTGGTCATTTAGCAGACGCTTTTATCCAAATCGACATGCAAATGAGGTTAACAACGGAAGCAATTGGAACAACTTAAGGACAAGCGCAGTAAAACTGGTCTCGTATAGCCTACCACAGTATACAAAGCTAAGTTTTTTTTTAGGGTAGAAAGAGTAGAAAAGAGATAAAAGTCAGAACTAATCGGTGAGGTGCTGACGGAAGAGATGTGTTTTCAGTCGATTCTTAAAGATGGCTACAGAATCTGCTGATCTTGCAGATCATTCACAAATGTGGAACAGATCCAGAGAAGGTCCGTGAGAGTGATTTTTTCCCTTTTTGAGATGGCACAAGACGTCGTTCGTTTGCGGAGCGTAGGGATCTGGCGGGTACATAAGTCTGTATTAGCGAGTGAAGATATGGGGGTGCCGAACCAGTGGTGGTCTTGTAGGCCAGGAGCAGAGCTTTAAATATGATACGAGCGACTACAGGGAGCCAATGTAACTTAATGAAGAGAGGAGTGACGTGTGCTCTCTCCGGTTCATTGAAGACCACGCTTGCCGCTGCATTCTGGATCATCTGTAGGGGTTTGGTTGTACAAGCTGGAAGTCCAGTCTGAACAGGACGAGAGCCTGGACTAGGACTTGCGTAGCATGCTCGGACAGGAAAGGTCTAATTTTCCTAATGTTGTAGAGCAGTGGTTCTCAAACTGGGGGCCGTGGCCCCCTGGGGGGCCCCAAGATGGATCCAGGGGGCCGCAGATTTTGTGGCATTTTATGAAATATAGAAATTTATCATAGATTTTATGCAATCAAACATCAGAAAAATGACACCACCAACCAAAAGAATTGAGGTTCCAGCATTGTATAACTGAATGTTTTTGGTTTAATTAAAATTCTAAGTTTAAGATTATACGTCTTTATATGGGGGGCCGCAAAGCGATGCATTTAACACAAAGGGGGCCTTACAACGAAAAAGTTGGAGAACCACTGTTGTAGAGGATGATTCTACAGGACTGGCGCTGGCAACATGATTTCCCTGTCCTGCTTTGTTGTAGATGGAACATTAGTGCCTCAGATGTCTCTTACAGCAAACAAACAAGACTAAATGTCTGGCAGCTGTAGATTCGGCTAGTTTATGCTGCCGTGGCCACGTCTAACATTTTTTAGTTGCTGTTAAAAATAGTTAAAATTTCACTTATTTTTCAGAAACATCGTTAAGATTAAATGGAGAGCAAATGGAAGCTTAAATCTCATGCATCTCAGATATTTTAACTGAGAAATACCAGAAACCTCACAAATGTCTAGAGTTTGAGAAGAGATGTCTTCTGCAACCAAAAGTCAATATTATTAAGATTTCAAACTTCAAAATTTCTCATCAAATTCACCCAAATCCAGATTATTTTACCTCTACGATTTACATTAGTTTTACACCTCCAGACTCTTTGTGCATTTAAACAATTGTCTTATATCTTATTTATGTTAGTTGATGCTTAAATGAAGAACTCCATCAAATCTCCTGTGAGCAATAAAACTTTCTCTGAGCAACATCATATTAGTCTTCTAATGCGAATGTTAATGTAAAGCAGGTGTCTGGCTTTCAATAATGACAACAATGCTGAGAGGGAGGCCGCTCAGTTCCACCCATTTGTTTAAAGGTTTATTAGAAGTCTTTGAGGCATATGTGATGCAATATCTCATATTCATGTTTTGTGGGACATTATGCTTAAAGGCTGAGTAGAGTAGGAATCCTGTCCAGAAACGTTATTTTTTGTCATGCTGATTGGAAGTCTGTTAACATCCTGATAGCAAGGCAATGATAGGTCGTGTGTACATTTTCAGTCAACGTATTTTGCATCCCACTGCCCACCCTGTTCACGCAGACACCATACGTCATCAGCGCGGTCATATGCGCGGTAAACAGCTGGAACCTAACCTTCCCCTTGTTAAATGTGTGCAAGTTTGCGCAAATTACGAACAAAAATAAAGGCCATCTTAAAAACTGCCAGCACTGAAAACATCTAATCAGCAAAGAGGTGAAAGCAGAATTCCATTCGCAGGGGTTTCTTGAGGTTTCCCGCTCGGTCTGTTCGCGATTTTGTTTCGGAGGTTTCACAGGAGATGGGTGTGAAAAATGGGAAAATCCTGGCTAAAACGGGAGTGTTGACAGGTATGATTATAATCGGTGTTGCTTTTCCACGCTGGGAGCAGCTACGGGTTGAGGGTTTCAAAGATGATGCCATGGTAACTTCTGGACAGGTAGGTACATGTTATGATTAGTTTTGATGGGTTTGGATTATGTTGCTTAGTTTGTGGAACTCGTCTAACGGGAACTATGCCACATCGAATCCCATTTTAAAGCTGTTCTTTACGTTTTTCGCTGGCTCTCCTGTTTTTGCCAAGTGGTTGATGTCCTTAGGGCAACATCATGTTGACCCTGCGACAACATTTAAATCAACCAATCAGATTTCAGAAATAAATTTACAATTTATTTTAAATTTAATCTTCCAACCAGGATTAGGTGCTTCTAGACCATTGTTTTTCACTTATCATTTCCCTCTGGTTTTAGGGGTAAGTTATGGTTAGGGTTGGGGTTTGGTGTGGGTTTAGGTTTTATTTATAAAATATGTTGTCCTTAGGTCAACAAAATATGTTGCCCTGAGGACATCAACCACTTGGCAAAATCAGGTTGAGCGGTTTTCGCTATTATAGTAACGTTATTTACTTTGTACTAACATGTTCTCACTGGTGAATGAGGCATGATTTAATTGGAATCGATCCAAGAGCTTCTGGTTTGTGCGCGCTCATGTGTTTTGGAGGAGGCGTGGCTTTGGACGGCGATTCGCATGGAGGGTGGGATCATGATTTCATTGCTAGCAGGCTAAAGTTAGCATCTTACCAAATCATCTGTTCCGCCTTTAATCTGCATCTATATATTAAATAAGTATGGCAAAAGCTTATTTGTTTGGTTGTAACAGGTGTATTTATGTTAACACACCTCGATCATCATACTGTACAGACATCATGCATAAATAAATCTGTTGCACACTTTAAATATCCAAAGTACAACAAACCTTCTGGTAAAGAAAGTTGACTCCTGCATGTCTGTGAATGAACATTGCTCGTGCACCGTGGTAATCCCTTTCATTGGGCTTTGCGTGTTTTTGTGAGAGTCATAACTGTGCTTGGATTAACACTGTGCGTAATAAGGAATGGAAGTAAAGGAGGTTGAATTCATTTATGGGGAAGAGGTTGCCAAGCTCCTTGCCCTGGTAAATCAGTGCATCCGTAATTACCAGACCGGGACACAAATTGATATTTGTTTTGCTTGAGGAATTCTTGCATTTGTCATTAGCGTTTCATTGAAACGTGGCCGGGCCGGAAGGTCAGGTGAAGGTGCAGACATAAAGACGCAGCTAATGGACTTGGGTGGCATGTAAAACTGGAGTGGAAAAGTTTTGTTTGAGCTAAATGAATGGAGCAATGTTTTGTGTTTGAGCATGGCGAGGCTTACAAGTAAACCGGGTTAGTATGAACATGCATACTGTGCAACAAGCAGTTATCACGGTCTCGTGTTTTCACGACAGATCCCTCTCATTAAAATAAACACGTAAAGAGACCGCGGTATCCGGTCCGGGTATGAAAACCCAGCAGGAGTGATTTCTGCCTACGTGTGTCTGTCAGCACCAGCCGATGATGCACGTCTCAAAACGAACGGCCAAGTCAAAACAACGAGGGGCCCGTCTGAAACGTCCTGTGTGAACAAGTGTTGAACACTTGCTGACACACCTGTCCCCTGACCCTTTGACAGAAGTTAACCAACTCCAGTGTCTAAGGAGGCTGTTGAGTGATGGAGAAAGCCTTGGGGATGGCGATCAAAGCTGATTTGCTTGTCCTGTTAAGGTCATGTTTAAAATGGCAGGAAAATATAGCTAATAGACAAAGTGAATGTCATTTAATTGTATCGTATAAATGAATCATATTGAATTAAAGTTATTGTTGTATAAGGGGTAATCTTGACTCTATAAAATGAAACCTAGCTTAGCTATCATGGATTAATAAGAATCGATGTAAATCGATCAAAGAATGGCAAGTTAACTTTGTTTCGTTAGTCTGTGAATTGATCAATTTTTAACCCGATAATAAAATTATGATTTGTACATGTTGCATGACCATGCGGAAGTTTAGGGTCACTAACTCGTTCTTTGTTATATTTTTCAACATTTTAGAAAGATAGTAAAGTTAACAAAACTATAGAATAACTTGAATGTAACTAAAGCCAAATAAATTAATACCGATATATTTTAGCATCTTACCTTTGACTAGGTCTTAACCTGAGATGCTTTTTTTTGAGACGGTAATGAAGGAGTTCACATTCATTCCTGGCTCTTATTGGCTGATTTTTCTTCATTATTTGGTCCAAGTACGATTTGGACCAAACTAAACATGTAATAAAATGTTTGATTTGTAATGAGAGAAATGCATATGGCGGCACAATAATTTTTCTTCACATAAATCATTTCAAACATTTAGACATATTACTGCCCCAAGTCAAAAATAAAGTGCACTGTAATACACTAAAATGTACTTGGTGCTCTATTTTCACACACTCGTTTTATACGTGATATACTAAAATATTTTATATTCCAATTAAATTCCAATTCGCATAAATTAATGTGTACCAATAGAACACTTTAGGTATAAAATGGAAGTGTACTTAAAAAACTGTAAGTGCAAAGGGTTTTTTAAAAGACAACAAAGGAAAACATTTCAGTCAAGTGACCCTAAACTTTTGAATGTTATTGTGTTTATAGCATCAAGCAAAGTTAAAATCATCAGCAGGAGATTTTATTCATATGCATTATAGACGCAAGTCTATTCCCCAGGACCGATACACAGCTAAGAATTGAATTCATCCAATCTTAATTTGGCAGTCTTACATATGAAACTAAAGCAGTAAGACGTTCTGCGTAACAATGTCTGCTAAATGCTTTAAATGTAACTTAAACGCAGCAAAGAGTCCCTTGAGCCAGCAATAGTATACTGTAGCAAGGAGTAGTATGGCTCTTTATGCATACTTCAAAGAAAAAAGTCCAGAAAAAAGGTTGCCCTCATCTTTGCTACACACTAGATCACTTTATTTCTGCTTTTCGTTATGTTTTAGTAATGCAATAACAGGCTTTGTAAAGGCCCAATTCCCAGAACAATTCGAAAGACGCTGGAAACGCGTCAATTCAACTTCACAACCTTTATATCCCATCTACTGCTTTCTAACAAAAAATAATTTCAGGTGTGTAGTTTCATGTGTAATGCTGAAGCAAATGAAAGAGGCATTTTTGGTGGCGTACAGAACAAAACCTGTGATATGATCATTGAAGCTCTGTTCCATCTTGACGCCCTTTGAGATTTGATTCGACTGTTGTACGACCAACTCGATCAAATCAAAGCCAGTCTTTATGACTACGGCTGTTAATACCATGTTGAGGAAAAGCAGCATCATATCTGTGAAAAGTCACACAGTAATGGTTTCCTCAGTGTGAAGGGGTTGCTCTAATGCGAGGGGTGAATCTATGAAATGACTTTCTCCACGCACTGTTTTTTCCTCTGCATCATCACGCTGGCAGTCTGTTCTAGCGGCACCGTGAGCTCACGTAATTTCCTTCTCAACAAATCGCAAAACAACAAGCACTATATTTTTGCGTGCCGCATCATGTGAAAGTTCCATTGCATGTTGCTTACTCTATAATGGAAAATAATGTACATGTCTGCACATGATTGAATGGTATTTAAGTCAACAGAAAAGTTGGTTTACAAGCTATTTTACCTTTAAATCGGATGTGTGAAACAAAACATTAAATGGGAATAAAATGGATTGAAGTGATTTGATAACGAACCCAGATGAGCTTTGTTGCTCAGATGTCGCTCTTTCATAGGTCAGGAGATTTGATGGAGTTCTCAGTTGTGTTTCATTTGAGTATCAATTTGGTCTCAGATGTGTAGATTGTATGGATTTGGGTCAATTTGATGAGTTCATATCGAGGTCTTCAATCATATTGACTTTTGATCGCAGACTTGACAAATCTGAGCTCAGTTTTGTGACATTGTTGAGATCTCTTCTGATGGAAACATTTGTGAGGTTTCTGCCCATTTTTCTCATGAGAACTATCTGAGAAGCAGAAGACTTTCGCTTTGCTCTTCTTTTAATCTCATTTATGTCTGAGAGAAATAATTGAGATATCAAAGACATCTCATCTGTGATTTTTCTTTTTACGGGGACATTCCCTCATAGATTCGCTCAATTCGACTGAACGAGCATTAGGAAAGTTATTTCAATTTCACGTTGACTCGAATTTCAAAGATACAGTAGGTGGGGTTCGAATAAACTGTATCCGTTCTGTTGTGAATATGAAAGAAAACGTGTCGTGCAGACGCAGGCTATACGAACAGACACGAGGCAGATGTTAAAACCATCAGACGTCCAGCGAAACGTAACCCAAATGAAGAGTGATATCCACAAGCTTGACCCCTGGCCATTTTCTTCTCATTACACAGAGATGCATTACAATCTGTCCTGTCATGCTTCAATCCCTCACAACCTTCCAGCACAATGAGGTTTTTTTTCTTATTTGTACCCTTTCAATAGCTGATTTGGCACGTAAAGATCCCTTTAACAAGCAAACATCAGGCATGTGTGTGGACAGAACATGGGAGGGTTTTATTGCACGGATAAAGGAGCGCTGGGGTAAACCTCGGCTTAGCTCCCCGTGGGTCACTTATTCTGCAGGACCTAGACTTTCCTAAAGTGCCCTGTTTAATCAGAGGTTATGTGTAAAGCACTGTTGCTGGATTATTGTGACATGATTGTAAAAGAGTGTAGCGGGCGCGCTTCAAAGGGTCTCCGCCAGCAGTTTTTTGGCACGGGTTACAGCGAGGGGCCTGCTTTTGAACATCTGTCAGAGGAGAGATTGAGGCCTGTTCTTTCCCGGCCTGCTCCTTTTTAAACTTATACAAAGATTCTTTAATTCGCCTCTCGTGAGACACACCTGAGACCTTTTTGTGCAATCTGTGTGGAAAATGCATTTCATATTCATCTAACCGTATAAAGCCTGTGCTTATGTCCTATTGAAAAGATGGAGTGTCAACAGACCACAACAATTGGAAACATTCAAACTGGATTTAATGAACATGAACAGATGGTAAATGTCGATGTCATCAGTTTTTGAATGTCATTCATTTATTTATTCATTTATGGCAGAAGCCCTTTCCAGACAGTCTTTGTAATATATCAGGAGAGATGTGATCGTGTCAAATCACCTTTTGTTTTCTTTCCCCGATTTCTATTTATTCGTACTTGATCTATATTTTTGCCTGTTTGTTTCACAGTGTGTTTTCTAAACAGCTGTTTTTCAACAATGTAACCTTTTGTAAAACACAGAATAAATCAATTAAAGGTGTCCTGAACTGGCCACTTTTATTGTTTTATACTGTTGTCTGAGGTCTACTTATGATGTTCGCGTGGTTTTTACATTCGAAAACATCAAAATCAATAAGTAATAGGCTATTTTATACCTGGGTTTTGAGGCCGGCTCGACAAACGCTGCGTTTTATGGGCGTGCCGCATTGAGGACTTGGAAGTAAACGCCCACTGCTATGATTGGATAGCAGTTTGCGTAGTAAACTTAGTTGGAGCCTTCTGTGAATTTGGTTAGATATCAGGACATATCAAGCGATCTCTATCAAAGCAATAGTGACGCATAGTACACATATGTTTTACTCACATAAGATTGCTGCGCCATTCCTGTTGGATCCAATATTGACTTCACACTTGAAGTTTAGTTTGGAATGGGGCGCGGTTCGCATGAAAAATCGCTAATGTGAAAGCTGTCAAGCGAACCCGGGTGCGCACCTGGATACCGAACCCGAAGTAGGTGGTCTGAGTTCGGTTGCTCTCGAAATGTGTATCGGGGTTCGCATGAATATGAAAGCAACACGGACCCGGGTGCGCACTTGATGAGGAAGTAAAGTGACCTGCGCATGCGTTTAAGGCGATTACGATGTATTTCCGTCAATAAAACACATGTAAGAGATGATAGTGTTGATGATTTACCTTGGATTCGAGAGAGAGTGCAGGCTGCATCGTATTTCAGCGTTGCGAGTGGAATCAGAGCGGCTGGTCAATGGTAATCCACTGTTTCCTCAAAATAGTCTGTTTGCAAGCAGCAGAAAAGCGTCTGCATGCAACGCGCATACAGTAAACCCGAATGTCATTTACTCTGCTGCGCATAATAGCACCAAATTAATAAAAACACAATATATTGATCCGTGTTCTGTTTTCTGTCATGCACATTTTTGATGACGTAAGATGAACGCAAACGCACTAGGGTTCGACAGAATCAAGTTGAGTCTGAAACCAAACCAATGCTGCGGGGGGCGCCGGGAACAATCGCACTCAAGTTCGGACCGCAGCAAACGAGCCCAATCTGAAAACGGCCAAATCCAGCACCTTGTTCACAAAGGAATCCACGGTGAAATGAAGTGAACAAATGCTCAATGTTCCACGTGAGCAGGAACGTAGTCTACTTAAAAATAAACTTCAACCACGCATTCCTAATATCAGAATCCGAAGGAATTCTGATATTGAACACCTGTGTTCTTCCACAACCAGGTTCTTCCACAACCAGGCGCTGCACAATGTCGCATGTTTGTTGCTTGGTCGCTCTAAATAAAAATAACAGTGAAACAAGTCCTCACTTTTGCACATATGACACGGGGCTAGCCGCTCTCGAGAGCCCTTTGCTAAAGTGACAGGGTTGCCAGATCTTCACTGAAAAAATAAGCAAATAAAGACAAAAAAACCTTAAAATGCTAATTGTTTATATATTTTATAAGACCAAAAATTCTTAAAATCTGCAACAGACCATTTATTAAGACCTAAGTGCCGAGGCTTTTTGATCTAAGACCCAACAACAAGCATTAAAGCGCTTATTAATAACAAACATGGCAACACAGCAAAAGAGCGCTGTGTGATGGAGCCTTCCGTGCATAACCATAACACAGCGCATATCAGCAGTTTAGTTTAAACTTAGCCGAAAAACATGTCGGTATGGTTACCAGTTTGTCAATCATCACAAATGCGGTGCACTATGTGTGGCTAAAGTCATTCACGAACCAGTGGGCGGGGCAGGAGAAGTAGTTGTTGATATTTTTCTGTGGAGGCGGTGTTCAACCTATCAATGACGTCATAGACAGGTGCATTACAGGACCTGCCGTTCGCTGAGCCTGGTGTCAATAACAGTTGTAATTTCAGGAACAAGGGCGTTTTCAGTTCTGACACTTACAGGATGTTCGCTTGAATACGATTCCCTCTTATATAACAAAAGCTCAGGTTAAAATTGAGGTCTTAATTCATCGCCCCTTTAAAGTCTGCATGAAACCGAAGAGTGTTTGTCTTTTTTTCCGTATCGTGACGTATACCCGAGTGAAACGACTTGATTGGATTGTTAAAAGGCGAAAGATTTGAACGCCAGTTTGCTGGCACGCAAGCAAATCGTAGTACAATGTACGAATGAGATTGTACGTATTTATACGAATCAGCCAAAATTAGCCACCTTGTAAAATAGTTACGTTGCCGTGAGATTGTGTTGGCTTGTGCTATCTTCTGTCATTTGTACTTTTGGTAAAAATGTCAACACAATCTCATGGCAATTTTTATCTGTTTTATGAGTTGGTAAATTTGTATAAATTCATACTTATATATATTTTTTAGTACAATCTGCTTTCTGTCACGACTGGCGTGCAAGAACCCAAGCGCAGGCAGGCAGTGAAGGGGTAAACTCAACAAAGGATATTTATTACAATTAAACACAAAACAAAGACCCACGGTGGGGTATAACAAGACAAGCGGGGTAATGACAGGACATAGACTAACTATCACTAAACTGAAATAAACAACATTAGACATAAACTAGACTGAAAAAACTTACGAACATGACTGGGGTTTTCACAGCAAACAGGAACACAGCAGTACACAGGAACTTCACACACCAACACATACAAACGTAATCCACGAACACAAGACAAAGAAACAAGAGGGTATTTATAGAGAGAGACAAACGAGGGATAATGACACGGGGCAGGTGTGGGTAATTAAACACTCAGGGGAAGATAACGAGGAAACGAGAGGAATGGGGTGAATGACAAGACACTGGAGAGAACGTATATTATTGTCAAAAGGACAATAATATGTTTCTCTCCACACATAACCAAAAGCTTTGCCATGGCTCTGCTACAGGACCAAGAAAAACATGACTAAGGAAGCAGAGCCATGACAGAAGCCCCCCCTTTAATGAGCACCTCCAGGTGCTCACCAAGGGGTAGACGGACGAGACAGGGCAGACTGAGACAGTGACATGACAAGACAAAACATGGAAAACAAAATCAGTGGCAGACAAGACAAAACAACAACAGGACTAGGGTGAGCCAACAAAAACAACAAACATGGGAGGGGGGGTGGTGCCAAACAAGGGCCCATAGGGGGCAGTCCATGGGGGTGGGGAATAGTCCCAGTCCCCGGCTGCGCTCGAGGGCGCTGAGTCCTGGGGACTTAGGGGAGTCCTGGGGGGACAGTCTTTGCCCTGGGAGTTCCCAGGACGCTGGGGCCGGCTGGACAGGGCTTGACGCCGGCTGGAAGGCCGGCTGGACAGGGCTTGACGCCGGCTGGAATGGGCCGGCTGGACATGGAGCCGGCTGGTCACGGACTGGACGCCGGCTGATGCTGGACGCCGGCTGGATGGACCGGACTGGGACGCCGGCTGGATGGACCGGCTACGGCTGGACGCCGGCTGGACTGGACCGGACTGGACGCCGGCTGGATCACCGGACTGGACGCCGGCTGGATCACCGGACTGGACGCCGGCTGGATCACCGGACTGGGACGCCGGCTGGACTGGACACAAGGACAGGGACACAAGACTGGACACAAGGACTGGACACAAGACTGGACACAAGACTGGACACAAGACTGGACGCCGGCTGCACCGGACTGGACGCCGGCTGCACCGGACTGGACGCCGGCTGGATCACCGGACTGGACGCCGGCCGGCGACCGGACTGGACGCCGGCCGCACGGACTGGATGCCGGCGCACCGGACTGGATGCCGGCTGGAGCCGGCGCACCGGACTGGATGCCGGCTGACCGGCCGGGAAGGAGACCACGCTGCCCGCCGTTGCCTCTTCTTCTTACGCCTAGCCACCCGGCTGGTGGTCGGGTGATGGAAGGAGGTAAACGGCACGGCTGGCTCCGGCTGGGACTCCTCGGAGGTGGTTCCCCAAGACTCCCTCCTTCCTCGCCTACCTCGTAGGCTGACTGGTGGGGAGGCTGCAGGGGTTGAGGAGAGCGGTGTGGCAATGCCCACGACTCCGAGCTGCAGGGTCTGGCCCTCCGGGATAGTCGCCAGCCCCGTAGAAGACCCCGCCACGGACAGTCCCCTGGACTCCTCGCGATCCATCGCGATCTGGAGCTGGTCTACGAAGCCCAGGGGCCTCAACCTGCGCATCTCCGCAGGCTCAAAGGGTTCGTCGAGGCAGCTGTTGAAGATAACCTTCAACTCCGCCTCGTCGAACCCTGAGTGGCGCGCAGTGGAGAGGAAGTCCATGGCGAAGGTCTTGACGGGGATGCCTTTCTGGCGAAAGCCGAACAAGGTGTGAGCCTGGCGGCTCCTAAACGCCTCGTCAGTCTCCTCCATGCTGCCCGCTGGGTTCGGTGTGTTTCGTGGATTCTGTCACGACTGGCGTGCAAGAACCCAAGCGCACAGGCAGTGAAGGGGTAACTCAACAAAGGATATTTATTACAATTAAACACAAAACAAAGACCCACGGTGGGGTATAACAAGACAAGCGGGGTAATGACAGGACATAGACTAACTATCACTAAACTGAAATAAACAACATTAGACATAAACTAGACTGAAAAAACTTACTAACATGACTGGGGTTTTCACAGCAAACAGGAACACAGCAGTACACAGGAACTTCACACACCAACACATACAAACGTAATCCACGAACACAAGACAAAGAAACAAGAGGGTATTTATAGAGAGAGACAAACGAGGGATAATGACACGGGGCAGGTGTGGGTAATTAAACACTCAGGGGAAGATAACGAGGAAACGAGAGGAATGGGGTGAATGACAAGACACTGGAGAGAACGTATATTATTGTCAAAAGGACAATAATATGTTTCTCTCCACACATAACCAAAAGCTTTGCCATGGCTCTGCTACAGGACCAAGAAAAACATGACTAAGGAAGCAGAGCCATGACACTTTCGTCCTGTGACATAAGAATGTTTATTCTTGCCTTTATCCTAATAATCGTACTTTTTTTTGTGTGTCCGAAATCACCACCTTGAAAAGTAGTTATGTTCTCTTGTGAGATCCGTTTGTAAATGTAGAATGCAGTGGGATTTTTTTTTTTAATGGATTTATGCGTTACATAATTTCTGTGAACCAATTCAACAGAAATGTTTGCAAGT
The DNA here is from genome assembly GCF_024868665.1 of Triplophysa rosa. Classification (NCBI taxonomy): domain Eukaryota; kingdom Metazoa; phylum Chordata; class Actinopteri; order Cypriniformes; family Nemacheilidae; genus Triplophysa; species Triplophysa rosa. The sequence continues at coordinate 36,428,728 of NC_079890.1, forward strand.
ATGGCAATGTTACATTGACTTAAAAGGACAAATTATGACTTCATCTCAATGTGTAGACCATTGCAAGCTTTTGTATTGTAATACATTACAGTGTTTTTTAGAGCGTATTTTAGATATTTGCATTTTCAGAAAAGCAACATAACTCTGCGAACGTCCACCTCATGAGGTACGGGGGAAGGTTTGTTCAAACGTGTGGCTGAAAATAGGTGGCTGATAGACAGTAGGTGCTTTGCTGCAAAACAGACATCAGGATATAAACAAAAAAGCTGTTACTAGCACTCTTAAGTGCTTAAGCGATGGCACGTAGCTTGACCAATCTTGATGCACTGAAACGTATAATGGAAAAGCTGGAGTCTGTTGATGTGAGATGTGGCCTGTCCTCGCTTCTGTCCAGCAAAGAGTTTTACTTGCAGATATTGAAAAGTTCTTGCAGTACACTGCAAAAATTTTTATAATCACAGGCAGTAAAACATGATGAGGTCATATTTTGCGTTTTGTTGTTGCAGTAGCAGCACGATCGACGTTATTCACAGCAGCGATAAATTCATAAGCATCTTTTTTTCCCGGTAAAGAACTTTACGCTGTTTAGCAAGTACAGAAATCTCATTTCAATGTAAATTAAAATCTGTCAAAGTACGAGCGCTGCTCTGCGGTCTACATTCATTCAGCAGACTCTTGAAAGCTTGTTTCTACAGCACTGCTCTTTTGGCATAAGCAAGACACGCTATACATTGAAAAGCAATTATGAAGATTAAAAGTTAAGTGTATACACATGTAAGTTAAGGAAGGGGTAGTGCTCTCTGTTTCTTTTAAAAGTGCCTCTTGATACCCGTGACATACAATCATTGCTTAATAACTTTAAAGTGAATGCTGAGTTTGTCAGCGTATACAGGGACAAGCATGAATAGATGATATTTTATTTTATACGCAGGCAGAAACACAATCACTGGAGATCGTATGATTTCTCTTTCCTTTGCAGGGGTGGCCTGTTTAAAAGGGTTTTTTCAACTGCTTAAATTTGATATTTTTTCATATACATTTTATATGGATGCACTCTGACTGCATCGGTTCACTATACTGCAACCTTATCTGTCTTAAAGGTACAGTTTGTAACAATTTTGCAGTAAAATTTCCCAAAACCACTAGGCCGGTGTTATATATTTTGTTCAGCTGAGTACTTACTTATCTCAAATGTTTCCAACTACTTGTAAATCAGGAGAAAATCGGCATTCTAAACAGTGACACGGGGTTGTGCAGTCGCCTGTCAATGGCGTCATATCCGCGTTACCCTTTGTTTCCGCTTTTACTGACATAGAAACTGCATGACAACAGTGTCGTGGACAAATGCGGAAGTAGTGTCTACCGTCTAGCAAGCCACTAGCTTGTTTCGAGCAGTCACTTATTTATGGACCACAATTATACGCAACATTTATAAAACTTTATTACTTTACCTCATCCGCTAACATGATTTGTGAAGTGAAGTTGAAGACAATAGATCCCATCATTCCACGCTCCTTCACAGCCTCATCAAGCTATGCCACTGTTGTTGTTTTGATCATGCGCCCTCTAGCGGCGGTATTTACAAACTGTAGCTTTAAAGGGACCGTTCTCCCAAAAATAAAAATTCTGTCATCATTTACTCACCCTCCAGTTGTTGCGAGTCCGTATACATTTCTTTTTATCTGATGAACAGAACTTCCAGCGGTAGTAAACAGCGCCCCAGAACTGTTTGCTTTCCTACATTCTTCAAAATATCTTCTTTTGTGTTCAACAGAACAAAGACATTTACAAAGAAAGTTTTCTACTATGGTTGTCAGTGGTGGCCAAAAACTGTTTGGTTACCAGCATTCGTTCCAAATGTCTTTCTCTGTTCATCAGAACAAAGAAATTTACACGGATTTAGAACAACTTGAGGGTGAGTAAATGATTTTTCGTTTTTTGTTGAACTGTCCCTTTAAAATCCAGGTTAGAGAGGGCGCAATGCACGTGCCGATCCAGAGGTACCCATCAGATGCATAGCACGTTGTTGGACTGCATCTTAACCTAAATGTAAAGTGAACGGGGGTACGTTTTCATACTTCATGTTTATATATACACAAGAACTCAAGGGGCTGCCATCGGGACATATTTGACTTGAACTGGCATAACTGTTGGCGCCAAGTGCAACATGTCTGCTCCATATGTACGGGATATGCAAGAGAATTAGACTAACTCCTCAATTGGTCTTGGCTACAAACTTTGCCGCTTTTTATGCAATGATATTTTGCAAGAAAAACAAAGAGTTTATTGATGGGAAACTGGACGGTCCCAATGTTTTTCAATAAATGTGTGTGTCCCGGAGGATGCCGAATCCCTCACCTGTCTATCATAATACTGCCAACAGCACCTGATGGGTACTTTGAGATTAAAAGATTTCCAGTTTAGACCTTTAACTTGGTCAATATAACCTGCGTTCCTTTTGAAAGACTCCCGATCCCTTACCACAAGCTGCATAAACAAATAACTTGTATTCATTACTTTTAACCACAGTGGTTTGTTTTTTTCTTAAGGTGAAGGTTTATATTATCTTCTTATTATATTGTTAAAGGGAAATGTCAACATGTCTTCTTTTATAATACGGAGCATATTTATTATTCGTTTTACTCCGTGCCACATGTCTGAAAGCCCGATGGCATTAAGATGACTTTCTCATTGCAATTCTTAGATTATTCATTTAACCCTGTAATTTAGTTATACATGTACTTGAATTGAATTACACTTTCAATTATTTAGAATAGTGTAGTGTGCTCTATGTGCGCTATCCAGAAAATGATATTAGATCGACGTTATTGCTGATTTATGACACTGAATCATAAACATATTTATTCTTCTGTTAACTTTCTGCACATACAGTACTGTATATTCTCATGTTAATGAACATACAGCTGTAAGATTGCATATATTTAAACACAAGGGGCTTTGTTCACCCTCATGTCATTCCAAACTTATATGTGACCCTGGACCACAAAACCAGTCTTAAGTAGCACGGGAATATTTGTTGCAATAGCAAACAAAACATTGTATGGGTCAAAATTATTGAGTTTTCTTTTACGCTCTTTAGGAATTACCCACGCAAGTTTGGTATCTATGTACAGTTTAGAATTTCTTCTTTCGGGTTCTTCTACTCTCCACAACATCATTACAGCGGTAAGCCAATAGAGAGCGTTAAAACAAACCTGTTTCTTCTTAGCAATGGCCTGCTACAGCGTCTCTGATGAACAACTTTAAAGCAACAACGAGTCGTTTTTCGACCTTAAAATAATCTCTCTAAAATTATTTTAGTGGTAGGACAACTTTTAACTGGACGAATTTTACTGCCGCTTCTACCTAAGCAACCCTCTATCGGCTGAAATCACACTTGTAACTATGCTTTGCGGGTAGGATCCCAAGCCCCGCCCATCACCTGCTTTACGGCATACGTTTTACTCATAGCCTGGTTGAAGTTAGCCAACATCTAACAATAAGACGAGACCATCTAGTTCAACGCGAGTCTCCAAACCATCACCATGGCAGAGCCTGCAAAAAAAACAAAGAGGGTTTTGTCGGAGGAAGCGAAGAAAAGAAAGAGAGAGAGTGATTGGACACTAGCCCGATCACGAATCAATAGCGAGCTGAAAGAGGCAACGGGTTGAAAAACTGATGGAGACCTGCTGGTCCTGCTACTGGATTTGTAAGTGTTATATGTACATTTTCTTACACTCCTGTACTTTTGAGTACATTTGTTATTAGGATGTGTTCAGGTTGTTCATTGGCGCACCACCGGTTCACAATTTATAACCGTAAGGTAGCTGAGAGATAATGTTTTGTTGCCTCGGTGTCGATAGCTAGCATGTTGTTTCTTGTCACAAATTTGTGTAATGCATGTAAACGAAGACTACCAAACCACAATAAACGTTTTGTGGTAAAAATGTGAAGATTCCGTAGTTCAGACCAGTTATGCACGTACGCCGGTTACATCAGCTTTGTAAACAAATTCACTTGTATTGTGCTGACAACGGGGAAACTTTGTGACAGTATTTACGACACACTTATGAGATAATTGCGCTTATCAACCACATGAGGTAACCATACACCAAAACTGCTCGTTGTTGCTTTAAAGGTGATTTTCTCAATATTTCGATTTATTTGCACTCCCAGATTCCATAGTTTTAAATAGTTGTATCTCCTATCCTACCAAACCATACATCAATGGAAAGCTTATTTATTCAGTTGTCAAATCTGACTTTCGAAAAATTGACCCATAAGACTGTTTTTTTGGTCCAGGTGACTTTCTTCTGCAGAACAAACAAAGATTTTTTGGAGACCCTATTAACGTCCATGTTACGGACACAAAATTGAGACATTTCTCAAAGTATCTTCTTTTGTCTTAGACAGAAGAAAGAGCCATAAACGCGTTAAAAAAAACATGAGGGTGAATAAATGATGACATAATTTTAATTTTTGGATGTACTATCCCTTTCATTTAGATTTTTATTGGATGCACATTTTTAGTTTTTACATTATTTACATTTGTGCAATAGCAGTCATTTTGTTGCTCTTCTTAGACACAGTGTCACATTACTTATCATTTCAGTTAAACACAAGCCAACATGTGTAATTGACACGTAAAGTCACGAGGGGTTTAGTGGGGTTCAACAGTCGGCCGCGGGGAACTCAGTAAAGGGCTTTCTCTTCAGAAGAAAATAAACTGAGACCTGGCTGTCTATCAGCCTGAGATGCTGTGATGACTCTTCTGTCACTATTGCCTTTCAACAACCATGAAAAATGCCAGTGATGGCCACTAAAAAAACTGTAGAGTGAATGGCCAAGATACTGTACATTGTAAATGAAAAACAGCTAAACAATTATTGTAACCCTGTAATGAGTGTAGACGTGTAATACTGAAGAAAAACAGCTGAGGTTTACACTCATTCATCATCACTCTAAACAGCAGCCGTAAGTATTGCGGTCGACAAGTTTGTTTTAACCGTAGCATTGTTGTCAAGGTTTAGTCGGCCCAGCATTCATTCTCCATGTGTGTTTGTGGTCCCCTCTCTAAATCCACCGGTCTGTAAGAGCTAGTAAGAGTGATTGAAAGACTTTTCATGCCAGTTTTAGACTCAGTAAGCTATAGACAATTACTTCATTAGTCTTCTATTTCTTGTTGATAGAGAGTTTAATTACTGGAATTTAGGCGATGTTAATTATTCAGGACACAAAAGGTTTGACCCACTCGAAGTTTATTGTTGGTGAAGGACACTGCTGGAGCCTAAGAGATTTTTGGTAGACTTTAGTTGGACAAAACAGCAAAGATTTAAAGGCACAGGATGTAAATTTTAAGCCAGTATTTAATTTTTTGGATGTTTTTTCTAAAAGTGTTAAATGTTTAAATTCTAAAAAAGCGTAGTGTTATGTATTTATGATTCATTAACAATTTTGATGCAAGAAAGATTTACAGGTTGTTGGGGTTTTTTTCCGTAAAACTCTCATGCAGTTAGCAAAGTATATAATAATAGGCTAATGATATAATTGAAATGTGCAATTATTTAATAAATATATGATATATAATATATGCATTAGACTGTACTAGTGTTGCTTATTGTTTATTTTTTGCCAAACCAGTTCTTAAGCAAAATAGTTATTTATTAAAGGACCCATTGTATGTTAGTAAAAAATGTTCTGTGTTTAAGTGCTATAATCGGGTCCCCGGTGCATCTAGCAACCCAGAAAACTTGAAAAACAAGATCCCAGTAAGTTTGTTTTGGTAAGCCTTTCTCTGCAAGCATGTGAGAAATCGAGCCGTTCAGATTTCGCTCCTGATGTGACGTAGACATAGGCTCTTATTATAATATCACCGCCCCTTAATCTACATAATTCCACCCACGGCGCTGCCGCCATTGTTGTTTTCACTAGCGACAGCGGTGTACGTGACGCCATGGCTAAAGTTCATGGACAACATGCAATGTAGTCACTGCACAGAGTCCAAACCTCGGAAGAGACAGGAGTTGATTTATTTTATTTTTAGTGGAAATCCATCAGAAACCATAAGTAAAAACCTGCTTGTTTGCGTGAATCATTTCAAACCGGAGTGCTTTATCAACCTGGGACAGTACAAGCAGGATTAGCTTCAAAGTTGTTCCTCAAGAGGGATCGAGACCAACTGAACGAGACAAAGCTGCCGATGTAAGTAATATTTATCAACAGTCTGAATTGACGTACATGTTCCGTATATATAGGAGGATAACGTTACCATATGATAGCGAACGGAGCTAAGTCAGTCACGGGCTAAATAGAACATTCAAAGCCAGTGTTAAACTTAGTAACTTACTCTATATTTATATGTTATTTGGCAAATGGGCACATGGAGTTTAGCTGTATGTATGTTAATACATTATGTGCATTAATATGTTCAGCTGCGGCAAGCTGTTTGTTTTGCTAATGAACAGGGGTGAACACTGCGGTTAGTTTCGTTTTAAACGTCTCAAATAATTCGTCCTTAGGCTGAAAAATCTGTCACAGCATACTAGCTCATGTTGTGTGTGTAACGTTATAACTTGTCAACGACAAGCGCTAAAATCCACATAATTCCGCTGAGATCTGCAGGTGCGCATTCCGTGGATTTTATGCAAGCATACACGCACAACGTGAGCACTGTTTGCTGTGACGGATTTTTTAGTCTCCGGACGAATGATTTGAGACATTTAAAACGAAACTAACCGCAAAGCAGTTCAGGAAACATAATTTAGCTAAACCATTGTCATGGCAGTACTACACGTGTGTTTTGTGGACACACGCCGGACAGAAGGGGGGTGGGGTTCGCTGTAACTCATTATCATTTAAAGAGACATGCACCAAACCGGGTTGCGGTGAGCATAGCTGTTTTTGACGAGGCAAGAAGGGCTTTGTTTACACAGCCATTGAGTGTTTTTAAGCAAAATATGTATACTGACAGAAAATTGTACTTTTTAGAGAAGACGTTTAATGCACATATCTTTTAAAAATTTTATAATATTTCCTACCTACAATACAACATATAACACATACAACATGCATCGCTGACTGATGATCCAGGAAGCGGTCATGTAACGAACACTCCTGTACAGGCTGGTCTTCTGGTCTTCTTCTGGTCCAGCGTTGTTTACATCTTCCGAAGTGGTCTATAGTCTGTAGAATCTCTTTTCACCTTTTTTTAGGAGTCAACAATTCCAAACCTCATTTGTTAATATACCTTCATTTCATGTCAGATGATGTCATAATATCACCGCGTCACTGTACACCAACAGATCATCTGTGATGTAATGTTGTATACAGTATGAGTTACTGTATACTAGCATGTGTAAACTTGTCATTGAGCTTAAACAGACTTCTGCTGTCCCTGCTAACTGGGCGCCAGTCTAAGCTGCAGAGATATAAAATGTGAAATGATTACACCCTAAATCCCGCACATCAAAGGGTGTAATCGTATCATTTACAAGGTCACACTGAAGTGATGGTCATAAGCGAGTGTAAGGAGATGTGATAATTGCATCTCTAAAGAGAGCGCTCCTGATGTTAGGCTAAACTGGAAGACATCCAGGGATGTTTGGGAGGCAGGTGGATGACAGCTGATCTTGGAATTCTCGTCACGCCAGTGTCAGATTAGGTCCTTCACCCGATAGACTGTTTTTAAATCTGCGATATGCAATAATCTTTCTGTCGGGCATCGTGTCATATTTGGCTTCCTCAAGGATGTTTTGGATTTCTCACAGGCCTTGTCTGTTGTAGTAAAGCGCAGAGCCTGAAATACCCAAACGTAAAATGCACACTTAACTTTCTCTATCCACAGTGGAACAGTAAGCAGCTGTTGTCTTGATAAAGCCATGAAACCAGCTACCTATGGAGTCAACCTGCAACTGTTTAGTAATCTGGATAACTCGCTAGTTGTCCGATTCAATGTAGATGTAGGGCTTGCCGATTTGGCAGGGAATTTATGCTGAGCAAATCTGAAAACCATCAGCCTGATTGATACAGATTCAGTCATACTCGACGTTCTCTCTGAACTGCACGTGTGCCTTGAAAAGATCTGGGAAGAGAGACTTCTTGAATCAGAGCAGCATTTGGGCAGCGTTTCATCTGGAGTCGATCCACGTGTTCATTGATTTTCAGGATGGAAGCGATGTGAGGAAATAGTCAATGCTGATTTTAATTTGAGAGATGATTCATTCGCGAACATTTCATAGCGGCACATATGGAAGTCTGTAACTGGAATGTATTGTTAGAGGCCACAAAGGCCTCTATAAAACGACATAAATACTATATTATTTATATTTTTTAGATATAAAGTATATGTTCCTATATATATAAAATGTATATATTTTTTGATTATTTATTATTTAAAAAAGGTTACTTATTTCAGTATACTGTATATATATATTACATATTGCAATATATTATTTTATATATATTATTTCGTCAAACAAACAGCAGACCCAATAATTCATTTTTATACTAAAAAATATAAATGTTTTTTTTTTAACAAAATGAAACTTTTTTGTTTCTTATATGCTGTGGTGGTCTCAGCAAAAATCCTCACAACAGTCAAATGGGCAGTGAACGGGACAGTATCGTGTTGACTTTAAGTACATTATAAGGATTTAATTTTGTATGCAAAGTAACATTTTAGTAAAGTATTAGGCGAGCCATTTGAGGCTGAGGGTAATGTGCCGTATCTGTGTAGAGCCGAAGGCTAGAAATGAACCCTTTGGCTTTTTTCTTCTGTTTAAGACGAGATGTGCACTTTTAATTCCTCATTCAATCTGAGTTGTGTTAATTATGCTGAAATGATGGACGTGCTGTCAGAGAAGTTAATGGAGTGACGAACAAAAAAAAAAGCTGCATGTCTCTGACTCACCGCATATACATTAACCTTCCTAAATGAAGTATGAATTACAGAAAGTGGAACACAGATTAAACGATGGATACATGAACTCGAGGACAAATCGGCAATAAACTGTACATGTTTTGTTTTTCATCTCGTACAGGCTCGTGCTTAATTAATGCCCAATTCACATAATTGCTCTTAAAGTGAATATAAAGGGAATTGTGGGACTGTGCATCTGCAAAACGTTTCTGTAATTGTAGATGCTGGATAACAAAGTTAGCTCATGATCATCAGTAAAACTACAATAAAATGACCATATCTAATGTCTAATCTCTGTGTAGATGCCAGATGTCTTTCCATAATGAGCCGTTGTTGATCACTAACTGAGATGTTCATTAGCATCAATGGGAGGTCTCGTCCGACACATACTTGAACATTTGCCACAACTGCACTAATGACTGCGAAACCTGTCAGTGAATCATCTCTATCTTATAATCAGAGTCAAATTAGAATCAATTTAATGTGAAGAGAACCGAAAGATTGCATCTACCTCCACCTGTCGGGGTGTTTGTTCAGAGGATATTCTGTAATATCTGGAGAAAGCTTTGCATTAGCATTCCTCTTGATCTCAGTGGTTAGTTTTGGCCGTCAGATGATGTAGTTTCAGAATCCACAAGCCAAACCTTGACCTCTTGGGTCAAAGTAAGTCACGGTTAAGTGCGTACCGAATGAGCAACCAGATGTACTTATAAACACACAGATGCATGCCTTCAAAGTTTGACTTGGAAAGGTGCACTAAACTCTATAATTTAGCCACCGGTTGGAGTATAAAATGTCAGAATATTCCTGACTCACAGTTAAACAGAAAAATATGTTTACGCTTATGTAAGTGGATATACTAAAAGTCTTATTCTCTGGTGTATTCGTATGCTTGCCAACTTGGTTAAGCCCAAAATGACACAATGAAGATTTAAAACCCTGAAGTACCACTATTGTGGTTCAATGTTTACTTACATACAATAGCAAAATTACAAAAGAAGTTGTACTTGAAACAAATTTAATTTAAATCGTCTTGGACACAAACAACTAGATTTTAGCAATAATTTTTATGTTGTTGAAAGCGATTTCTTTTAAACTGGCCAATTACATTGTCATTGTATGCGCGTGTGTGCGTGAGAGAGAGAGAGAGAGAGATTTCAATGTTTATATCATGTCTTCTCCCCCATATTTTTGCAGCTTTGAGCCGCCTGGTGTTGCCAAAAGGTCACACAAGTTCACACAATCTATTCTGTGGCAAATTTTCACTTTTGCTATGTGTTTTTTGGTTAGCTGAAAATTTTGTTTAAGGTTTTGCTCGTGGGTTTGCCACTCGAGGAGGAAAAATGCAGGCGGGACGGCTCATCTGAAATAATCTTTGTCATCCAATGTTCCGTACACGGCGGACAGCGCTGTCACCGAGACATCAGTCAATGAAAAGCATAGAGAGATGACTTCATAATAACTTCCACATTGGGAGCGCAGAGCTGCTATTATGGAATGCCCGTAAAGATATGTAACAAAACACACCGGCAAGATGTGAATAATAAGACCCTGGCTGCATCATGGAGGGTTGAGCCAGAGGATTCCAACGGTGTAAACACGCTCATTACAATACTCTGGGGATTTATGAAGGTGGGCAATCGGTCACTGCTTAAACTTGGAATTGTTATTATTTATATGTTAGTATTTTAGAACTACAGTATTGAGGGTAAGGAATGTCAGTGTGATGCATTCATATTGTATCGAATGTATTTTAATTCTGTATATTTCCTTGTTTTTGGAAGTTTTGGAGTTTTAGAAGAGATGTCAACAATGCACAAACTGAGCTCAGATTTGTCAAGTCTGCAATCAAAAGTCAATATTATTGAAGATCTCAATATGGACTCAAACTTTTCTCATTCATTTTTTCCAAATCCAGATTACACTCTTAAAAACAAAGGTCCTTAAAGGGACATTTTTGGTTCCACAAAGAACCATTTAGTCAAAGGTTCTTTAAAGAACCATCTCTTTCTTACCTTTTTATGATCTAAAGAACCTTTTTTCGCCACAAGGACCCTTTTGTGCAACAGAAAGGTTCTTTATGGAACCATTTATACAAAAAAGGTTCTTCTATGGCATCGTGAAGCACCTTTATTTTTGAGAGTGTATTTTACCTCTACAATCTACTACATTCATTTTACACCTCTTCATATATTTGAACAATTGTCTCATTTGTTTCTATTTGTATTTCCCTAAGATTTTTTGGAGAAACATCTGAGATGTTCTTACTTAAAACTTTTTTTAAGACCGCTTTCAGGCTTTTAGTTTTGGAACAAAACTTTTGTATAAAATGTTGGGTTTGATGTCCTCAAGAACTTGTGAACAAAGCGCATATTGTAGGATAGTTTAGATAACCAGATAACCACAGAAATAATCTCTGGCAATAACAGGGAACAGTGTGACCTCATCATGACTGATTTTCCATTTGATTGACATTAGACTCTGTCTGACGTTCATGCAAATGTACAAAAATCAAGAACAAAGGGTTTGAGGGCATTGGCAATGAAGTCGTAACGTTATGGTTTCTCTCCAGAATGGAAAGTACGAAGACAGCTTAGTGAATGGGTTTATATGTACTGGTTTTTCAAGCATACATATACAGCATTTAGGTTTAGGTGTGTGGTTCCCGACTGGTTTTGCTTCAGCACCCAGATTTACATTGGACATTTAAGTGGCCACCCCAAATGGTACCACAATTTCATGGCGTAAACCAAAACTCCTTCAAATCAAAGCGTGAAATGTATTAATATTGCCATGAAGTGCATCGGCCCAACAATATTCAGAATAATGGAGTGTTTGGTTTCAATTTCAATGGCCTCATGCACTAACCAGCCAATAATTTGCAGCGCGAAACACATTGTGGTCGGCACAAACCATGTTTATTCTTGTTGCCAGTGAACTTGTATTGAATGTAGCCCGGGCAAGATTTTATTTTGTCTTCATGGTGTTTGAGATGAGGGTTCGTCATGGATTCTGTGCTTCTAGTTTAGTTTGGCTTGCTTCAACCAAGTGACTTTGTATAAATTAATGTGTGCCAAAATGTTGTCGGTTGACATCAACCGATATGGGAACAATTAAGAATAGGCAGATCTATTTATCGTCTAACATAATGCACAATAATATGAAATGCACTTTAATTCATTGTTTCGTTGCATTATATATCAAATGTATTGCACATACAATTTTACCTGAACCCTTTGAATTGCATTATTTACTTAAAATGTAAGAAGCTACTGTTCATATAGAACGTACAAAGGTAGATATTGGAAACTTAGAAGCTTAAAAACTGTATACTGTTATATACTGCTAATAGAAGTGATTGTGTGCCAAGTTTGTGTGCCATTTATACAGTTTAGATGTGTGCTTTTAAACCTAAAGATGGCCTAAAGAAACAAAGTTTTGCAATAACATGACAAAGCCGTCATTGTATGCATTCAGTGCCATTTGTCATTCCGTGTTGAGCATTTAACTAATGCATTTAACTTTCTCACCTGGCTTAGGTCCACCTGGAAAAAGAGGAAGAAGAGGACGCGACGGAGACCCTGGTGAGTTTGTTTTGACCCCGTTTGTGCGGTTTGACACCGACGATCTCACTCAATGGCCGGCCAATTAAAAAACTGTGAAATCACGAAAATGATTTGTGGACCTCCGTCTGTGACATGCTTAATGAATGTTCCCCCAAAACCACAATTTCCAAGTGCTTGGAAGAGCCTCGCGCTACATACACATGCCAGCGTTGGATTTGGTGTCCGCTGACTGACGTTCCAAAGGGTTTGGTTTATTACATTAGCGATTACCAGCAGTTCCGTTTCAAACTGGACCTCCAGTTAGAGGTGCCGACTCAGGCCAGCCATACAAATCCTGTTCCAATGGGCCCGACCGCTTTCTGGAACGCTCGCGTAGGTAGAGACCCAACACACGCGGTGCGAAACAGCTCCTGGATCGCATGAAGTGGAAAGAAGCGAAAACATTCTTGTATGCAAATTGTTATTTTATCCGAAGTGGAGCTACCCTTTTTACCGAAAGGTAAAGCCGTTTCATAAAAACGCTGCGTATAAAAGCGCATTTCTTTGAGAAATTCAGAGTTGGAGCCATGAGGTGGTCGGGAGAGGGAGTCACTGGAAGGAAACGTAGGAAACCGCTTGGCTTTCTCTCATTCATTTATGTTGAGCTTTCCTGGAGTGAACAGAGTTTGTGTACGATAAATGAGTCATTAAATATTCTGTAATGGCTTCTGGGGAAATTTTATATTGGCACCGTGTTATGTGACGGGGTAATTCAGCTTAAAAACGTCAGCAAAACTAATCGGGCATTTCGTAAGTATTTTATGATGTGGCTAATCCATATGAATTTGTACTTTCTCATTTGCACGTTTTAGTACTATGATGTTTTAAGTTTCTTTATTCCGACAAATAAAAGCCTCGTCTGGTGTTTGCAGAAGCAGCGTGTAGCGCTGGGACACATAAGCCAATAGCTGGACTCGCATGAGCCAGTACCTCACCTAACCTTGTCTCTCTGACCACACACACACACACCTCCACGTAGGATGTGGTCCGGAGTGGAGCCAAAACAAATCCTTCAAAAAAATGACTCGGAGACGTCTGGACTTTTCCTCTCGCTTGAACAGTGCCAATGATCCAGTCAAACTGATATGTAACAGACTTGCCCTTATGAAAGTTATGTATGTGAAAAGGATGTTCAAAATGTTGTGAATAGCATATATGAAAACATGTGCATCTCCGGTGGACAGCTAGTCTATTAGTCATCCCCCATAGTACATGCCTTGTTCTTTCAAAAGTAAATAGGAGGATTTTCTGTGTTTGCACCGCTCCTCTCCATGTCTGGGTCGGGCGTATGGCATCTCCATCACAGAATGAATTCGGTGTCTGTGCTTCTCATCAATCAACGTTTGTTTAAACAGGAGACAAATCTTTGCTATTTCGGGGGAGACCTTTAAATGGTACCGCTGAACTGGATGCTGAATTTTTCATCCGTGTTTGTCTGGCCACAGGGTTTCCAAGTTGAGACGCTCAGACTTTTAGGTGAGGCCGATGACCTCATCGGACTAAACGGGACGTCCTTTCATCAGCATTCAACAGAGACCACAGCAACCAGCAAACTGAAAGAGCACACTTCACGAGTAAATGAGTCTTCGGTGGGGCTGGTGGTTGCGGAAAGCTGCTGAGTCAGTCTCCCGCGGTCATCCGTACCCGAGCAGAACTGCTGGTCAGTGTTTGGATGTACAAGGCTTTTCCTCACCCCTTCACGGGCGGTTACACACCTCGCTTGTGTAGACCCGAAGCATCTGCTTGAGTTTCGAAGTAAAGCTTTGCAACAGCGCTAAAAAAAACGTTTGGTCAACGGAAGGTGAACGGAACTTCAAAACGCGCTCTGGAGCGGTTTCACCTTCGACGCGAGGAGGTCTGGAAAAGGCAAAGCTCGTAAAAAACGGAACGATTTTTGCCACCGCAGGCAGTATGACCTCTTTGATAAAAAGCTGCAGATTGATTTGTGGCCGACGTAACTGAGAAAAAAGGACGTCACAAAAACGAACAAGAGCGCACTGTGGCCCTGAAATTCTAGACGCGGGTCACGTGATCGCTCGCTTGGCATTGGTGGCCAACAGTTTGTAAAGAGATATTTTGTCAGCGGGCCAGTTTAAATGCCACGGTTATAAATATATACGCTGCGATTGTGTGCGAGTGAAGTAATGCGATGCCCGTCTGCTTGTGCCATTGAAAGGAGAGCGTCTGGAAGAAATGCTATTAGGCTTGTATTTATCCCTCTGTGGGGGTCCGGGGGGATTATTTCAGTCAGCGAGGTGTAAGAAAATGGGTGGGAACATCATATTCCAGCTGCCGGGTGTTTAACTCTCTCATGAATGTGCAAATGTTCTCACCTGTTACAAATTTGAACAAATTATGACTGCTTTTCTCTTTCTCTCTCTTGTTTTTGTCCCCAGGACCTCCTGTAAGTACCATGGCAAAACGCCGAGTGCAGTTTGCATGACTAATCCAACATCATTTCAGGTAAAGTGTCGTGTTTGCGATCAGACTGAGACTTCTCGAAAAGGAGGTGATGTCACGTAGGTTGAAATCGTTTTTTTCTTTGCTGTTGCTGTTATTGGTATCGGTGGTCTTTGGACCTGCTGTATTATGCACAGATGCGATGTTTAAGTCCAGTGTAATGTCTTGGCTTCCGCGGTTGTCATAAAAAAACTCTCAGATGTCCAGTGTAATCTTATAGTATTATTAAAATTATATTTTTACCCGCGGCGCTCGCTAAAGGAGAACGTTATTGCCGTCTAAATAGGTCCACGAATGCTCATAACGCCCTGTGAAAGTTATAAAGCCCATTGAGGTTCCCAGACATCGCAGGAAAAAAGAGAGTCTCACTTCATTATGTGCCGAGTGATCACAGAAACCTCACAGGGGTGGAAAATGTCTGCTGGGGAAACAAATCAAGCTTTGGCCGTATTTAAATCACACAGGGTTCAAAAGCAATGATGTTGCTCCACATTCATCCCATAATGAAAATTGTCATTATTTACAGTCAACGTTTATCCTCTTGTTGTTCCAATCTGACTTTTTGTCTTCTGTGAAACACAAAAGTGAGGAAGTTAGGAAGTAACATCTTCAGTCACCATTCACTTCTATTATATGGAAAAGAGATGTAATGAAAGCGAATGGTGACCCAGACTCTTTGTCTAGAATTCTGTCTCTTGTGTCTCATGGAAGACAGAACACAGATGACACATTATCCCTCGAACACATTAAGGGTTTTTTCCTTTGTTGTTATTTCTTTTGGAACGTGAAAGACAAGATTTTAACTTTTTTGTGTAAAACTTCAGATTCAGATTTGATGTCCTCTGTATTGTAACTATGCCATCTGAACTCATGCATACAGAAACGGGTTTTTGAAGTTGTCCACTGTAGTGACCTCATGCATGAAAGGGTTAAGCTTTCAGCCTCTAAAGAGATACGCGTCAATGGAAGAGCTTAAAAATAAAGGTGCTGAAAAGAGTTATTTGCAAAGGAATTAATTTAGGTTCCTTTCAGTCAAAAATTCTTAAAAAGCAATTTATTTCTTACCTTTTTATAGTATTTTTTACAGGTTTTTGCACTACAAAGAACCTTTCAGGAACTTTTATTTTTAAGATTATAGACTTGGTTGTATTAAAAATAATATCTATAGGCCTTTAGGCACTCTTGTACTCAACTATGGATGTCATATGGGCCATACACTCTAGTTGTCTTTGTAAATTAGGCTGTATCGCATGTGAATACTAATTATTTGGGATATTGATGAACATGAATCAATTTCGGTTCAATTTCTATACTTCTATTGAGCTTTTCACAGTTGTGCATTGTTGCAAAGCAGCTTTACATGCATATAGAACGGAAGTGTATAACGTTGATAATGGGCTTTGTCCATTTACAGCTCATTTGGGAGCAATTTCATTTAAACATCCCTTTACAAATACAAAATCAGATGGAAAATCAAGCAGCTATTTAACTTTTCTATTATTTTCGATTCAGCTTGTCATTTTAAGTAATGACCAACCATTATTTGGGAATTCTGAAAATAATAACCCACCTAAAAAATGTTCAAAAGAGATTAGAAAAACAGTCGGGCCACCAGTTTTCTCCGGTCAAGAAATGGAAATTAGATGCTTTAATATACAAACGTGGAACATTCTGGACCTGATTAGGAAGTAAACATTGAATGCTAAGGATTATTTAATAGCATAATTTCCAGTGAATAATGTCAACGTGTTTTACATAGTATTAGATGAGAAGCGGTAGTGTTATGTTGTCACACGAAATAATCTGCTCTCTGCTGCAAACTATGCGGTTGGAAATGGTACCCACCTAACCACAATGATGTCACAATTGGATTGACAACATGCACAAACTGGGCCAAACTGGAAATTACATATAAAAATGACATGTCAATTATTTAAATTTCAATAATGTCAGAGGTTAAGAGACTACTCGAGTAATATTATTACTTAAACCTGGCACGGAGTTACAGTATATTAGTGGTAAAGTGTCTTTTTACAAAAGCCAAATGGAAACCTCTCCGTCTATTATACTTTATGTTCTGTCTCATTAGCAAACAGAATGTTGTTTTTATTAAGCATATCACTACTTCTTTTATCATTTCAAGGCCCATAGCATCTCCACCAGTACGTGTTATGATCATAAAGATAATGGATAAAGGTAATGGTAATGGAGACATTAATGTAACCTCAAATGTTGCTTGTTTCGCGGTCCCTCTGGCTAAATCCATGCGAGGCACAAATAAATGATCTCCTCAGGGACATGTGTAGTTTAACCTTTACAGTGATAAATAATTCAAAACAATGCAGTAGCTTACACTCCTCCCGTCCTCCATTGGTTGGATGAACAGGTATTCCCACTCGTTGGTTAAGCCAATGTTGACATGTTGAACTGGTCAGTGTAGCGGCACAGCGTTTACACTTGTTAAGAAATTAACTTAGAAATGGTTTAATTACAATTGTCTCTGCATATTAAATCACGACAGGAGAAAGTATTTTAACACACTTTAATTTAGCGGCTGGCCTTTGGGGTTTTTTTGTTGCGTAACTCAACAGCTTTCCAAGTAAACTTTTCACTTAGAACATAAAAGCAGTCCTGAAAGGTGGAAATGGAAAGGTTTTCTCAATTTTCGCTCATGCCTTACGTGGGGAACCGCGTGTCAAGGTGAATAAATTATACAACGCGCTTGACTGGAAGGAGAAGCGCACTGGTGAAATCCAGGAGCTACGCACTTGGTCTCATCCATAATGCAGCGCATGTGTTAATAAAACATTCTCCAGCTGGTCTTTGATCAACGCTCCTCCAGGGGACGCGCGGTTCAAACACACGCTAACTCGCTGCTAATTAGCATGACAGTAATATGAGCGAGAGATGAGCGCATTCGGTGGAAATGACACAAGTACGTGCGCCTTACGGCTGAGAATTCGCTCTTAGTTTTCAGTGAGCGGTCCAGGTGCACGCCATGGAAACGACCAAACATTTTCTCTCTTTTTATTATTTTTTTAGTTATATTCTAGTTTGAAAGTTTATACTGTATTTTTTTACTGTAAAATTGACCATGGTTTTAGTATTCAGTACTGTAGTGAAAGTGTGGTAACCATGTTTTTCGACAGATCGATTACCATTTGTTTTAGCATATAGTTTTACTACAAATATCATGGTAATTGCGGTGTGATCATTTTTTTTCATCTATGCTTACTATAGTTAAAGCATGATTGGCTTTCATAGAGTGAGATTTTAATCTGTTCGCAAAGTAAGGTGCGTCATGTCTTTATTTGTATTTAAGAGGCACCGATAATACATTTCTCCACCGATACTGAGTGATATCTGCTGATTAAGATACCGATTCTGAAGATTAAATTGATATTTCTTAACTTTCTGAATATAATGACTATTAATATTAAACATTAAAATGGTGATGTTTCTTAGCATTTTCTATACATCCGATAGTGTGAAAAATTGCTTTTATCGACTGATACCGATTATTGGCCAATATATCGGTGCATCTCTAGTATTTATGCATTTGGCACATAATTTTTTCCAAAGAGACTTAAACGATACATATTTTTATTAGTTACTTGTATTTTTTGGAATTGAACCCATGACCTTTGGTTTGCTAGCGCAATGGTTCTTCTAGGCTCGTGGCGCTCCTTGCATTCATCATCGTGAGTCACTGTATTGTTGAGTTCATATGCTCACGCTCAATGTTCTGCTGTATTTTTAAAATAAAAGAGATTGCATTCGATCCGGCCAAAAGCTCGTCTTGTTTTTGTTATGTTTGCCATCACAACCACTGAATAGTGAAGGAAACATCCCAAAAGTAAATAAAACCTGAACAGTGCTGTTTGACATTGGAAGCGCAGTCTTAGCATCTGTTTGCAGTTGAATCTGTTCACAACAGTGAAGGTAATTGGTCGGTTTCTCACTATTGTTTGAGATTCTCTCAAACATTGATGTCATGTTGAGCATCCTTAGAGCTAGAATAACTTACTGTATCATTGTACAGACGACTAGTTATGTGATATCAGTTGTCCTTGTTCAGGTTACAGTATTACTTTGTACATTTTTACACTGTACATGTATCAGAGCTGAATGAATAGAAATATGAAAATATTTCGGCAGTGGGATTCACATACCCGCATGAATATCAGACCTTCAGCTATTTTTCAAACGATCTTCAAATAGCCCCTTTTGTGTGTCCATGAAATGATCTCGTGTTAACTCAAGAGCTCTTGATGCTCTGCTGCGCTTTTAAAACACTTTCATGTATTTGAATGAATTTTCATCTCCAGGGATGCAGAAAAACACACAGCGGGGTTGAGATTTCTTCCAGAAATCCTTCCAGATCTTTGAGAAACTCAATGCTGAATGATAAAACCTCAATTTTGAATTGCTATGAGTGCCCCCGCGGAGTCGAGCTGTCGCAGCGACTGCGGCTTTGAAGAGCAAGACTGAGACCCTGAACAAGTCAGGAGGGCAGCGCGCGGTCCGCAGCGTTCACATGTGTGGCATTAGCGGATTCATGAAACAGGTTTACATTTGCCTAAACTCCACATTTTCAAGCGTTGAAACAAATGCACATTTTTCAAAGGTTTAATATTGCAGTAGGACTCATAATGAGAGCATTAGCAACGGGCAGTTTGGTTGGACAGATTTTAATGAGGTTTTTTACAAATCTGTTAAAGCCACTCAATAAATATGGAGACCACAGGAGTAAGGAGGCCGCCGAGCGGGGGCTTCCGGCAGTCAGAAAATGACCGGCTTCATTAGCGTTCACAGGCCTCTCTGACCACACCACCCAAATAACAAGGTGACCCAGAAAATTAACTTAAGCCTGGCTACATGCCAAAAGGCCTTTTTATGACACGACTAGCGCAAAAACACTTTTCTTCTCTCCTCCGGCTGACGCACCGGCGTTCTGAGACGCATGCATGCAGTTGACATTAAAGCTTTTATGTTGCAAATTAATTATGATATGCGGTGGATATAAGAACCAGATGACATTCCCAGTCCAGTTTTCCAGTGTGGTTTTCCTATCCTAGCCTAACCTCCTTTACAGGGACCCCGGCGATGAGCACCAGCCGCTTGTGGTCATCCGCTCCACTATGATTCCTACAGCCTCCTCCCCACTATAGAGATTGTTTGCTGCTAAAATGATCAAGGGCTTCTCGTGTCGAACTAACAGACATTGAGGTGGGCATCCTTTTTTAGTCATCATATCAAGGTTTGGGGGTTCCACATGGTTTTATGTTCAGGTTAGGAAACCATAAAGCACCTTATTAAAGGAACAGTTCACCCCCCCACTCACCCTCAAGTTGTTCCAAATCTGTATACATTTCTTTGTTTTGAACAGTTCTCGGCCACCATTGACTACCATAGTGGGGAAAATAGAATGCAAATGATGCAAAGAATAAAGTTTGTTCTTACACTTTAATAAAGGTGCTACTGAAGGTTCTTCACAGCGGTGCCATACAAGAACCATTCTTGATTCCCAGAAGAACCATTCACTTTTTTATCTGAAGAAGATCTACATTTTTTTAAATTAAGATACATTTTCTCCAGAAGCAAAATGACACATGTTGTCTAGATTGCTGAAAAAAAATCCAAAAATAATATAAAAAAATAAATCAATCGAAATTGAGTTTATGCTTAAAACAAGAAAAAAATCTCGATTTAAGATTTATCTCTTTATTAATGTATATGTACTATTTTTTGTATTATCCCGTTGACAGATAATTTTGCTTGTTTTAAGCATAAACTTTATTTTTCATATTTTCTTTCAGAAAACAAGAGTTAATAGTTACTTTGCTTCTCAAGTAACTGTATCTTAATCCAAAAACCATTAGATATGTGTGTCAGAAAACGCAGCAAGAATACGTAGTAAGAAAACTTTTCCAATTTTCAGTTCAATTCTATTTTTTTATAGACCTCTTCACAATACATATTCTGTTATCATAGGTGACTGTGTCAAGGTAACACAAAAGAACATATTTAGAGAAATTTGGTTTGTGTCCATACATTGAAAATCAATGGGGTCCGATGTTGTACGGTTACCAACATTCTTCAAAATATCTTCTTTTGTGTTCTGCAGAAGAAAGAAAGTCATACAGAGCAAACGATAAAATCATTTTCATTTTTTTATCAAAATAAACTTCACCATATATGGATGAGTGGCGTTTGGCAGGCGATTTAACGTTTCAGTAACTACTCTCACCTCTGTGGATTTACATCAAACAGGCTCGCCGTCCGATGGCATTTCCGCAGAAGGTGGATGCCGGCCTAAATTACTCGCTTTTACGACTTGTGTTTTACAGCAATTGCCACCCCTGTTTTATTAGGGTCCCATAAGTTATGATCTGCCATCAAAATCTTACATGCTTTTGTTGCTGGCGAGGGTCTGCCACCACCACCCGCCATCCGTCTGAGTACCATCAGTACAAAGGCGAAGTCTCTTTAGTTGTAAAGTTTAAGAACATTGTAGGGATTTCCAGCATCTCTTTTTGGGGGGGTTGAGGCTCAAAATCATTTCAGTTTATTTTTGTATGGCACTGTCATCTAAACAGGCCTAATCGTGCCATAAACAATCCAGAAGAGATTTTTCAGCTGGATAATAAATCAGGTGCCGTTCGTCAACCTTTTGGACTTTATTACTGAAACCTTTTACTTAATCTTAGTATCTAAACGAAATGTGAGAATGTCCACGGATTATTGTGGTTGGTACAGTCCTTCAACCCAACCTACTGAATGCATGTCAAAAACATCAAAACAGATGGCAGATATCCAAGCATTGTCCTCACACTGTAGAGAACATAATGTCAAGCTATTATCTATCATGGGTTAGTATAATGATTTGTGAAATTCCAGACGCATTACGAGTTGTACTGTACTGATGCTTTTCGCTGTCGGATTTCAGCATTTCAGTTTGTTTAAGATCATTATGTGATGATGATAATGCCAGATTTAGCCACAACTGATTGCCGGCGCACAAAACGGGACGCATCGGATCTAATGGGAGTTAAACATTAGCCTCGTTCAACCAGCAAAAATAAATCAAGCAGCTCGTGAAAAGTCGACCTTCTGTTGCGTGCGTTTCTACTGAGCCAAATTGGTATTTTGAGCTCTTGTCAGGTAGGTTTGATGCTTAGTTTATAGACTGTTTCGAAACATTTCTTTGCCATCCAAACTTTGAGACATAATAAACCCAAAAGTAACTCATAATGCGTGCAGTAAATAACTTTAACATGACATCTAACAAAGTCCATACAAACCATGAGATGTTTTCAGTGATAATTCATCATGTTGTTATTAATATTAGGTGTACTGACTCTATCAGATTTGTGGGGAGTCAGTGTTTCCCATTTCTTTGTGGTTTTGGCAATACATAGGCCTTTCATGTAACTCCCTGTAATATCTTTTCTTCTGGGCTGGACGTTTGTGTCGGTTTTATTATGTTTTAACAGGACCTGTTGGTTAAATAAATAAAAAGAATTTTCATCTCATGCGCTGAAACCATGCTCCAGCAGACTTTATCAGTTTACCACAAATATCAGAAAACGTTTTGACTCAGTAGCACCGCCCTCTGGTTGCCACGTGGAATGGCAGCAAGAATGACATTCAGAATGTGCTTAAATTCTTGAGCGCAGGCCAGAATTATTTATTTATTCATTTCGAACAATCAGAGTCAACAACAATATTGATGGAATGATGAGTTTTCAGGGTTGAATGTCATGCATCTGATGTTATTTGCAACTTGTATATTCGGTGTAATTTTACAATTATACCCGTTTCGTGTATAGAGGTCAGTATACAGTGGACAGCTATTCAACAAGTTTTTTTCTCGTAAATGCATGAGTTTTGATGTCATAGGCACACATCAACCACTACAAGGGAAACTAGTGCACAATACAGGTGTAAAAAAAGCTCAGAACTTGTTGTTCATGCTTTAAGAGGAATTAAACACTCACACTTGCATGCATTTAAGTGAACTGTATTCCACACCATTAAAACACAAACAGTGTTTACATTTTAAACTTTAAAACTGACAAAACAAAGAAATGTCCCTAAATGTTTTGCATAGGTAAATATGATAAATAATGCGATGATTGACATGGTGTTCTATGAATAGCACTGGAACATAGTGTTGGATGGTGTCATGGCATCTACTGTATGTCTGTGGGCTCCATCTGGTCTAGGTCAGCAGCCAATAAGCAAAATGAACCTCCCGTTGTGATATGTTATCGAGGTGATACGAAGATCACTGGCTCTGCATACACGACAGGTACTTTGTCATCTTTTTGGAGCCAGTCATATTTTTTCCGAAAGGCTTGATCCTAATCCATCAAAAGCACAACTCATCTGATAAAAGAACAATGAGAGATTTTATTGCCGTGATGTGTGGCACAGGTTTGTCAGCTCGTATAACTCAGTGGAGAGACTTCTTTGTATTTCTTCGCAATATCTTTCATTTTCTGTGTAATGTTGTGTCTGAATGGGAAAGGACAGAATCATGTTGAAAAGAGGGCTTTGTAAATTCTATAAGATATTGTCTATATCAGTGGTTCTCAAACTTTTTCTTTGGGCCCCCTTTGTGAAGAGAGCATCGCTTTGGGCCCCCACATAAAGACTTATTTAATTTTAATTAAACCAATAACATATATAGTTATACAATGCTGGAACATCAATTCGTTTGGTTGGTGGTCTTATTTTTCTGATGTTTGATTGCATAAAATGTATGATACTGATTTCTATATTTCATCAAATACAAAACAAATCTGTGGTCCCCCAGTTTGAGAACTACTGGTCTATATATCTACATTTACATATGCTTTCATTCACACGTACAGTATGCATTCATACATTCATGCTTTTTATTTAGCAATGATTTATGAGTGCAAACCTTAACATGTCTTTCTCTTTTTCCATCCTATTAGGGCCCACCTGGTCCAAAAGGTGAAAAGGTGAGAACTTTTTAGATCACTTCTTAGTGTATGTGTAACACTACAATGTGTGTAAGGCATCAGAGACTTTTAAGCCAAACTTTTCATTCATTCGCATTAATTCGTTACATTTTTCCAAAAATAAAATATCTTGAAGCACCGGTTGCTATGGTTTTAAAGATGATGAGAGTGTCTGGGTAGGGATTTATAGATACGAGTAAACATAATATGTGACCCTGGATCACAAAACCAGTCTTAAGTGAGAATGAGAACATTTGTAGTAATAGCCAAATATACATTGTATAGATCAAAATTATTTTTCTTTTGTGCCAAAAATCAATAGGATATTAAAGGAAAAGTTCATCTCAAAATCAAAATTGTGTTATTTTTTACTCACCCTCATGACGTTCAACATGGTTTGAGACCTCCCGGCGTCTTCGGAGCACAAATAAAGATATTTAGGTGACGTCCGAGAGATTTCCAGGCCTCCTCACAGACATTTTTGTGTTCCGAAGACGCCGGGAGGTCTTAAAACATGTTGAATCATGTGGGTGAGTAAAAAATAACACAATTTTGATTTTGAAATGAACTTTTCCTTTAAGTAAAGATCACGCTCCATGAAGATATTTTGTAAAATTACTAACGTAAATATATCAAAACCTTCTTTTTGTGAGTGGATGGCCTGCTATTAACAATTTTAAAGGTGATTTTCTCAACGTTTTGATTTTTTTGCATCCTCAGATTCCAGAGTTTTAAATAGTTATATCTCGGCCAAACATTGTCCTATCCTATCCTAATTGACCCTTAAGAGTGGTTTTATTGTCTAGGTTCACAAATAGACAACTATTTTTAAATATAATAAACAAAAAGTGTCACCAGAATGTTTTCGCTGTCATTATAATGTTTCATACATACCATTGGAGAAAATGATACAAACACAACTACACTTCTAAAAAATGCCATAGAAGAACCATTTTTGGCTGAATGTTTCCATAAAGAAGTACCTTTAACACACATGAAACCTTTCTGTAGTGGGAAAAGGTTCTTTAGATGATCAATAAAAAGAGATATTGTTCTTATAAGAACATTTTGGTAAATGTTCTTTGGGAAACCAAAATGGTTCTTCTGTGGCATCACTGTGAAGAACATTTTTTAAGAGAGTTCTTCTCTGTTCCCAGCTGTGACACACCAAATTATTTCTTCACTTTGTTCTTAATTCGATTTAATGGATTTGAATGCAGTCATTTATTGCACATGTAGTGGCCGTGACGTCAAGGCTGATTTCGGAATATGTAAATCCCCACAGCAATCACAAATCCACAGGGCATGAAGGCCTTCCCAGTGCTTTAACGCTTGACAGAGTCTCCCTCTAAAAAACAGATGCCAAGCAAAAATGACCACATTGTGTCTTTATTAGACTCTACGAGCGGTGACCAATCAGTAACAGACTAGTGCAGAAAGATTAAAAGTGTCTGAGGTTCCTCGCATACGACAGCACGACGGCGTCATCGCTGTGCATTCTGTTATAGATGGTGCATGGCAGAAAGAACCGCAGGCTGTCTGATGGTCGGCATTCTTGTTTTTCTCATTATCCAAGGCCGTCTGGCTAGTATTTGTACATAATGTATATATTTATGTTTTTGTATGTTCAGACTAATATCCAATTATGGTGCATTATCAGGACATTTAAAATAAACATTCGGGCATCATTCCTCTACCATGTCATTCAAAACCTGTATATGACTCTTTCTTCTGCGGAACACAAAAAAAAACCTTTTCAGAAATATCTCTGTGGTTTCGTGTCCATACAATGGAATTCGATGAGGGTCAGCATTGTTTGGTTACTGACGTTCTTCAAAATATCTTCTTTTGTGTTCTGTAGAAAAAAGCAAGTCATACAGGTTTGGAATGACATGATGGTGAGTAAACGATGAAAGAACATTCAAGTTATGCAAGAAGCGGAAAAATGACTAAATTTCCAAATTGGATCCACCCGTTCAGAGGTTCATGTCTCTCCATACCCCAGTCGCTACCATTTAGTGTTTGCCGTAACGATGACCGCAAACCCCCGAATCGCATGTAAACTGCTCTCTGAAGGCCTTCCAGCCCAACAGCCGTGCACTTCATTTGTCTCAGAGTCTTAAGCCAAAGGAAGAAGGGACGAGTCATCAGACCAAACATTGCTTTCGTGCAGTCGTTCTGGAGTCGCATGCCTGCTCGGGTGAATGCGTGGCGTTTTCTATAAATCGGGAAAACTGAAAACTTTGGGGCGCTGTGACTTTAAAGGTCCAATGTATCATTTTTTGGAGGATCTATTGACAGAAATGCAATCTAATATACATAACTGTCTTCAGAGGTGTATAAAGAACTTACATAATGAAGCGTTATGTTTTTGTTACCTTCAAATGAGCTATTTCTATCTACATACACCACGGGTCTGCTTACATGGAACTCACCATGCTGTTTCTACAGTAGCCCTAAACGGACAAACTGCTACAGAGCGCGTTTCGTAAACACATTTCGGCAAAGAAGCGAAAACGTGACAACATCTTAGTTCTGTGTCAGCCACCGCAGTGCTTCGAAATGGAGGGGTGTAGTGAGCCCTTGGTTGCAGTTCGCAACCTCACCACTAGATGGCAATAAATTTCATAAATTAGACCTTTAAAGATGGGGTAACACATGCCGTTTCTGCCAATCTCATATTAATCTTGAGTGCCTATACAGTAGTATTGCATAAATCGTATCTTCGAAGAGTATTTAGTTTGACCCGATGTATAAAAGAGAGATACAGCTGTACGATTATTTCCAGAAAAAGACGAGCTGCAGGCAGGGGGGACGGAACTACAGTACGAGCACACAACACATCATCACATTAATCCCGTTATGTTGTTTACATTGTGCACGTACACGCCGATTGCCAACAAACACACATATGACTTCGTTTGTCTTACCGCGTGCAGTTCATGTCCGGCATCTTTTAGCACTGGGACCGCGCCATCTATCAGTTTCAAGCGATCTCCTAATCCAGCGTTATATCCACCGTTTATATAACATCCATCACTGAAATGCCTTTAACAAACAAACACACTCAACTTCTCTCACTATCGCAAGAGTAACGAGCTTCAGCTGCAAGCCCATAGCGCAGCCAATCTTGACGCAGCGCAGCCAATCTTGATAAGCGGGTCTTCCTATCGCTCGTCGGTTAGCGCGTGGGTGGGCTATTTCTTTGCCGTGGACGTGCTTTTCCTGGAGAGTTGCCCAATAAAAGGAATGGGATCCCTGTTTCGTAACTTATAAAAAACATTCCGAAACAAACTGGAGTGCTGGAGAAATACTACGTCATGCGTCCAACTCGGTTGACCATGTTAAGCATGAAAAGCCAGCACGTTTAACAGTGTAAAGAAGTCAGAATGCGTGAAATAGCATGGTACCCCATCTTTAAATTTGTGCCTGACTTTAAATTTGTGTTCCTGCTAGAAGTTATTTAAAATTATTCACTGATCAGTCAAAGTGTGCCATGCAGTAGTTACACACACAGAGATGATTTTATATTTGTCTTGGAAAACGGTCTAGATGTCTCAGTTTTGCTTTTGGACAGAGAGTTCTTTACCCATCTCGTTCCTTTCAAACACCGACGACAACTTTATAAGCTACATAGCGTCCTCTCTGTGTGTTGCTTTATGGACGTTATAATGGGGCTGAAGTGCAAACGAATCACACTTAATGACATCCACAGGCGTGTTAAATAAATAAATAATTTTAAAAACTTGAAATAGTCGGAGCCGACATGCCGACATGTGGCATGGTTGCGCATCGGGCGACCCGGGTTCGAATCCCGTCTCGTGGTCCTTTTCCGAACCCACCCCCTTCTCTCTCTCCCACTTCGCTTCCTGTCCTCTCTATCAATAAGCTGTACAATTAAAGGCAAAACGCCAAAATCAAATCTTAAAAAAACAAAAAATACTTGAAATAGTTGTTTTTGCTGTTGTTAACCAAAAGTACACCCATGAGCATGCACATACGGTACACACACCCCACTCGCTCATCTGTACATACAAAGTTATTTGACTCTTGACCGCAGTACTTGTATTCAATTTCATCATCAATGTGTTTTAAATCACACTGGTGCTGTACACTCTGCATATGATATTACAACATTTTATTCTCTCACTTGATTTTTTTATAGGGCGATCAAGGCGATCAGGGACCTCGGGTATGTGAATTTTTTTCTCGCATGTCCTGTTTGGATGAATGTGTGTTATGTCTCCAATATGAACTTGTGGGCAGCATGTTTGAGATGCATGGGGTTTTGTGGACAGTGCCGACCGGGGCTTGCCAAGCACAACAGAGTGTGTGAAAAAGTCTTGGAAAGGCCAAACTATAAACACCTTGAAGGAGCCGTTTCAAGAGTTCAGTTCCCGCAACTTGTCTGCGATCCGTCAGGGACTATCTGGCTTCAACTATAGAGGCTCGTATCAGTTATGGAGGAAGGCCAAACGAACGTAACCGAGCCTTTTATACATTATACATTTAATACAGCTACAGGTTTTTCGGGTCCTAACGTTCTGTGACTGCGCAATGACATACGAGCACTTTAGACTAAAAGCTCGCTCGAAAAAAAAAAGTAATTATTTCCAGCTCGGTTGCTTGACAGCTTGATAAATTCACACTTCTTAAAGGATGATTATGGAAAGCGCGCTTTGCTACAGTTGGCAGATTGTGAAATAAATCACTTGCATATCTCATTCCAGTATGCTTGCATGTGCGCTGAGTTTGAATCCTTGCTTTGCAGTCGAGCAAAATGCAACTTTGCTTGAACACAGGACAACCTATGCAGATTATTGTCTGAAGTTCACTGCATGAAATCCTTTTCTGATCTTTCTCTGTAACTTGGTGCATTGTCTTCGTGTTCATCATCATCTTGAGCCGATGTTGAAGGGGTCAGGGTTTAAAGCACCTTTTATTGATTTCCTCCAAGGCATGAATTACAGTTTATGGTATATAACCGTAATGGGCTTAATCTGTTGCTGTCAGCTGTATTTAATAGTGGCCCATTCAGGCTTTTATATCCAAACTTTGTTTATTCTTGTGTTATTGCTCCATTTGATCGAGAACGTCTCTCTCCGCTATTTAAATTGTATTTATTATTTATTGATTATGGCTATTATTTTTTACCACTGTAAATCGAAATGCTTTTTTTAGTGGCATATAGATTTGATGTGACTGCCCCACCATGATGTTAGAAAAGTCAGTGACAGTAAGTCTCGCACGTCTGTGAGTTTAGATTAAAATGCTGATGTTACGTTCCGATATCATTTTTAACATCAGTTTATGCGTCCAACCAGGAAACAAAAGCATCCACTGTGAACAAACTCAATTTACAGGGAGGCAGCTGGATGATTAGAAAACATTTTGGGGTTCCTCATCCAAATCCACCTCATAGCACAAATGAACAAACTGTACTGGTTGACAGGGTGTGCTTGTGTTACTGGTCATCATTGCGCCACCCTGTCACACGAGGATAGAGAGAGGTGATTATGTGATTATGATCTAATGAAATTATTCACAAAGATGACATAGTGGTTTGCACAATTATTTAGTAAATATTCAGGAGCAAATAGAGAAATAGAGTTGAGAAAGTTTGTCCCTGACCCT
The DNA here is from genome assembly GCF_024868665.1 of Triplophysa rosa. Taxonomy (NCBI): domain Eukaryota; kingdom Metazoa; phylum Chordata; class Actinopteri; order Cypriniformes; family Nemacheilidae; genus Triplophysa; species Triplophysa rosa. The sequence continues at coordinate 36,458,337 of NC_079890.1, forward strand.
GCTGAGAAATATGATGCGATTTTAACCATTTGATAAGTTATGGAAAATACATATTTTGTAATTTACACTGCATGTGAAATGACATGCTTCCATACTATATAGTCCATTTCATCGGAAACGCGCGCCCGGACTGCAGTTAACTTCCAGTCTGTGTTTGGCTAGTGTTTAATAATATAACTATTTATATTTAATTTAATTATATTATTATTTTATTGTATAATAATTGTATTAAATAAACGATTTGTTGAATTTTGTTGCATGTTCACTTTATTAAACAATTTGTTGAATGGGTCCTGTAGTTCGGTCACATTTAAACAAACCGTATGGTATTCATAGACTTTTTAATGGTTAGATTTTTGCCACTAATTTTGACACTAGATTTTTGTTACTAATAATAATGATTTATGAGAAAAAATAAAAATCACGAAATAGATGATTCAGTTCGTACAATCACTGTATGCGCTTTTGGATACTGTTTTCCGTTTTAATTTTCATCATTTCTTGACTGTAGAGCTACTGTCTTTGTACTCAACTGCTGTACCAGCATTGCACTTTGATGGTAACTTTAGGCCCATGTCAGGGTCACGGGGTCAAAGGGTGAATAAATAGCAAATAAAGCATTCACCGCTTGCACAAACACACATGTTGCCACCGGCTCTGTGTGTCATCATTAAATTGAATTAGTGCTGTAGTTGTGCTATTGAAGGTGCTGTGTGGTCTTCTTTACCTCACGCTCTCCTCACATTTTTAAACATGTTAATAGACAGTCAGAAATCTCACAGGTGTGAAGCTGTCACGTGAATTGGATTCATTGACACTATGCAAACCTTTTTAGAATGTGCTCTTAGCGATTCATTAAAGCTGCAATCCGTAACTTTCTTTGCTTAAAAAATAAACAAAAATCAGATATGAACCAAGTTTATAATAATGTTTTATTATATCAGCTGTCGGGCATGATTTTGTGGGAAATGGTCTGACATCATTTGACTTCAACTTTTGCTAAATGTAAAGTAAGCCGCAATTTTATGTTTAAAACGGAGATGGCGATAGAGAGACACGTTATGGATTGCAATGGTAATCGTAGTCCTGATTTGTGTTTTGCTCACAGCTAAATGCATCAATGCCTCGCTAAATTCAGTTACTGACAACAAATACTCTGAATATTCATCAGATCAGACAAACAATTCTCAATACCGTGTGCCATTTGAACGCTATCACATTAGAGTATTCATGAGTGGAAAGTCCATTGGCTTAGAGCAGTATGTTTGCTGGTACCCTTTTATTTGCCCTTAATGGTTTTCTAGTATTACATTCATTTGACTTTAGGCACAAACTTGCATCCAAACCCACAGCAAAACAAAACATCAGAACAATTTGCAAATTGCTTGTATTCTAAGCGAACTGCTCTCACCCATGTCCTCGTAACATAACTACAAACTACAAGAAACCAGAATGCAGTAAAGGGGTCTGGAGAACAATTTGCATGCCTTCTTTCTTGGTTTGATTCATAAAACATAAAATATTCTTTGTTCGTCTCTTATGTCAGACATTCTTTTGTCTTGGGTTAAAGCGCTGCAACTGTAACTGTAACACGTGCGTGTTTACAGTAGAATTGACTCTTGGTAGCCAAGAGAATGGTGGGTTGTAATAACCACAGGCATCTTGTAAAAGGTGCTGGGGATCAGCGCTAAATCTTACTGTCTCCGAACAAATCGATCAAACTTATGGTAAATCAAGCAAGGATGAAATAGAGAAGTCATCATGGCAAAAGCAGCAAGTTTGTAACTCAAGACGCGTATATGGAGAACTCCATACATCTACGCCAGTATGTCTGCTGTTGTTTTCAGTTTGTGGTTGTGATTAACTCGTCTTTTAAAGGTCCAATTACTCAAAGTTATTGCTGCTTTGTTTTGCGAGAGTATTTTGTTTGCGAGTTTTCTTTGCTTTGAGTACCAAAACAGAAAACGGTGCGGTTTCCATGGCTTCCATCTTCTAAATGAGCCGTGCAATTCAAATAACTTCCCATAATATGTGGGATGGAATATCCTAAAAACATGGCATTTTCCTGCGTGTTTTACAAATATATTGTCTTGTTGTGTTTAACAGTGTTTCATTGAGGATATTTTCCAATAATCATTTGTTAACATTAGGGGAAAATATGTAGACGTCTGTATACCAGCATCCCAGCTAACAGAAATATGTTCTAAAACTAATTTTAGCAAATTTTCCTATTCATTTTCAAGTTGTGAAAATGTTATTTATGAATGTATTTTAAACACTCCATAATTGTTGTAAGAATTTATGCCAACATATTTAGCTAAGAAATATAGTGTTGAGTATGCATGTTACTGCAAGAACCTAACGAGAACTTTCCCCAACGTTCTAAGAACGTTTCCTGTTCGCTGGGATTGACATTGGCTTAATTTAACGACGAGAGCACAAATCCAAAATGAGTAAAACAACTATGATTTGTGTTTGGCAAAGTGCATTGCTCTAGAAATGCCGTTGGGTAAAACGGAAAGAGTTTGTTTAAACTTCCGAACTTCCGAATGCAAAATCAAGAAGCGCTCTGGTTCTTTGGCGTACGTGTCTTTTATTGTCATGCTGTGTGCTTGTGTTTGTATTGTGCCATTTTTGTGCTGTTTGTCCCCAGGGTCTTCCTGGTCTTCCCAGTCTGGCTGCATTACACAGCAATCAAATCCTGACTGTGAAGGTTTGTTGGCGCGGCCGGGCGGCTCAGGCAGACTCTATGGATGGCACACACACTGACATACATCAACAGAAAATTTGTCCCCTGTGCCCACGCAATGACAGACTTGGCCCGAACGTAATTGTGTCTGATAAATACAATCCAACCAATCCAACAATGCTTGAACTCATTATAACCCTAAGCGACCCGCTCTTCCAGTTCCAGGGGTGTCATTATGCAGTATATGGTGACAGGAATGTATGAATTCAGAGCGGAACAAACTGTTTTTTCCCTAATAAACCAGTGATGTGTGATTCATTACAAACAAGATTGAGATTTTCTAACCACCAGATAGTCTGCCCAGCGTCTGCTTGGATTCTTCGAATGGAAAAGTCAAAAGAGACGCATTAATGGTAAACTACAGAGCCGATACCCCTGGTTCGCCACAAATTCTCCAGCATCCCTCGAACATGATTCTTTCACCACCTGCTTATGTGCAGAATATACTTATTTGAGTTTTTCTTTGTGATTTTTAACTCTGCAGTGACAGAATTATTATTCTTTTCCTCATTGAGATGTGAAGACTAAATGTCAGACATGTCCGAGAAATGCATCAGGAGGATGGTGGATGTTTCAGTGTGTGCGGTTCCTCGAGTCTGCCTTGGCTTTAAAGAACTGTGAATGATGGTGTCTTCATTGCGTAGAAGTTGACATGCTTTCTTTGGTCTTGAAAAGATGTCAATTTTTACACGAAGGCGTTGCTTTGGGTCCTCCGACTCTATGTTATTCTAATCTATTGTACCTTTTTTATTTCCTTTTCCCTTTCTTCCTTCCGGGATGTCATGCAACTCTCTCCTGTCCAACCTCTCTCACCTTTGACCTCCGACCTCTCTTGACCTCACACACCTGCTCAGATGGTCTTCCCTAAGATCAATCATGGCTTTCTTTCTGCTGATCAGCAACTCATTAAACGTCGGCTCATTAAGGTAGTGCTGTTTCTCTCTCACTGCTCCACCAGACGGGGATTTTCCTCTCTGGCTCACCATGTGCTCTCCATTCTTCAGCTTTTACAATTAGTTCAGTTAACACAACAGTGCAACACATGAATGATATTTATACAGTGGCTTCAGAAAAAGTATTTGGGAACTTGCCCTCCATAACAAAATGTCAGCCCAAGTGTCATTTATTTGAAAGGAAGTGTGCGCACAACAAATCACAAAGAAATTTCACTTCTTGCATGTCCAACGACACGTCCATAGTTAAACAGAAGTAGTGACATATTTTACTCTTAAGTACACTTCCAGGTATCTGTACTTTATCAGAGTGTTTTTACTGACTTCTCTACATTATAAATCATATATCAGACGTTTTACTCCATTTCATAAGTAAGTGTTGTTGTTTTCCTTAAGTGCGATAAAATTCAAGTATTTTATTTAAAACTTTTAAAAGTGGGAAAGTAGGCTCCTACCTTTGTAATGTACTTATTGTAAGTATTAAAGGGAAAAAAGAGTGGTCAAGTAAAAATACTTTACTACTTACTATCCATGACGAACTAAGTCTGTGGTTACTTACTCCGTTGTGAACTTTAACCTTCATACATTTACTCCTGCGTCCAGTTAGTTAAACCCTTACAAGGTGGGTGTATTTCAAGTTCAAGTATATTTTAAGTGTTCTTCATGTAGTAAGTCTACAAATATCTGAACTAGTATTACAGTAAACTTGTAAGTGTACTATTTCAATACTAGGGGGCCTAAATGGGCCAAATATACAAGCCAAATATACTTTTCTCATTATATGAGAAATCAAGTATATTTCTGAGAAGTACACAAAAAAGTATGCTTTATTTTTACGTTTTTGAGGATAAATTGAAGTGTAATGCTGTTAGTTGTGAGAGAGCTCAAACTACAGATCTTGGGTTGTCAAGCCATGGTTGGGTCAAATATGGAAAAACCCAAAGGTTGTGTTAAAAGAACCCAGCATTTTTTAGTGGGCAAGTTTGTTACCAGACACTTTTGGAGCCACTGTACTGTATATATAGCTAAATATGTTTCAAATTGAGAAAGAGGAGGTTTAGAGGTCTGTTCTTTAAGCCATGTTTGCACATGATTAAACAACACATTACAGAACACGGGTTGTCTGTCAACAGAGAAATCACACAGAAGACGTTAAGTGGAGACAAAATGAAATATGAAGCACAAATGTTATCGTTCCACTAAATACTGAGAGACAGATTCGTCTGTTCCCCATCACAAGCAGTGCGAGCACTTAGATTGAATGAAATGTAAGTGTTGATAAATATGATGAATGGGCCATGCTTGAAACATTGGCAAGGTGGGGAAGAGTCTGGAAATAATTCAGATCAATTATTCTGCAATGTTGTGATGGGGAATTCTCATGTAGAATTGAACAGAACAGACAGCAAACATTACAGTACATTTATTAAACGCAATCGTCAGATACTGTAGGATACCCCCCAACCATGATTTTCCTACACATCATGTAGTTCTTCAATGATTAGATGCCATTCTTCACATTTCCTTTCAACATGTGACGTCTATCCCTTTCACTGCACAAACTGCACAATTTTATAGTTTGCTGTATTAATTTGCCTATGCTTGTAGTAGTACTGTTTGACGTACGTGCGTCATTACTTTCACAGGGTGATCAGGGTCAAGCCGGCCCCCCAGGACCTCCCGGACCTCCTGGCCCTCCTGGCCCCAGGGGACCTCCGGGAGACACAGGAAAAGACGGCCCAAGAGGAGTTCCAGGGCTTTCAGTAAGTGTCTACAAATCAGTCCATATTCACGTCATCTCAATAGCTGCTCGACAGTGATTTTGATGTGTAACCCACATCATGAACTAATGTCCCAACTTGTAAAACTGTGCTTTTCAAAATTAGTCCGTTCTGTACCAATTGATATCCATTATTAAACAACCATTCCCATATGTGAAATGCTATATATAAGCTAGTGTTTTATTAAATATGCTATTTCACATTGAGAAATGGAAACAAAAAAGCCAACTTGTCAATTGTCCACCATCATAAAATCTCCACCCGGGCATTCAGCGGTTCATTTGGACCGAGATGAAAGTTCAAAATATGAAGTGCTGTTTATCTTTTTCAGTCCAGGCGAACTTTTTTCAGCTAGTCATGACTTTATAAGTGTTGGGACTTTTTAATGTTGCATATTATTTGTCTGAAAATGAAAATGTTAATGTATAAATGAATTGATTTTTATGAGATTTATGTTTGAATCTTACAATGCAACCTATAATGGCAAGTGCCATTCAGTTCAATTCTTTACTTCCTTTTGAATGCAAGAAGTCATCTGTCATGTGGTGCAAATAACTATAAAATGTTCATCCACGACCCTTGCACCAACAAATTAGAAGTAACTTTGTTAAAATCCTATTATCATATAAAAGCATAACCTTTAGGACACTTTGGGTCGGCCGCAGCTGATTTTGCCTGAGCTCCGGAGAGCACTTTGGGTCCGTGATAGTCTAAGTCCTGCACCCACCAGTCGGACGACCTTAGGGCCTTTCGGGAACGGTTCTTTGGGATGCTTAAGGGCGGCCCCCCTCCGCCTCGCATCCGCCAAAAGCATAACCTTTCGGGCACTTTGGGTCGGCCGCAACTGATTTTGCCTGAGCTCCGGGAAGCACTTTGTGTCCATGTTAGTCTAAGTCCTGCACCCACCAGTCTGACGACCTTAGGGCCATTCAGGATGCATCAAGTTATGTGTTTTTTAAATAGGTTTCTAGTTTAGGAGATTGTATTTTGTGTTTTATTGTGCACCTCAATAAGCACTGCTTTTTTTTGTCTTTCACAGGGAGACCCTGGAAGTCCTGGTGAGTTTGGTCAAATGGTAAGTGTCTAAAAGTATTTAAAGCTTTTAACATCTTAACCTGGTCTATACGCTTACAGATAATGTTATCTTGGTGCTTATTTCAAGTCATTTGGTTTGTTGTTGTGTGTCATTCAGAGCCAGTGTAATGAGTGTCATTGAGAGGTTTTGATTATAATAATGAATGTAGTGCTAAAAGATCACCAATATGGGCCTCTTTCATGACCCATAAAACCACGTTTATAACACAAACACTGACTAAAGAGCTGCTACATCTGTTCGGGGAAATGATGGGAGGACCATACGCTGGCTCCTGGAAAAATCATGTGTTGTCACATCATTCTGTGACTGGCTAAAACTGGATTGTTTTACAGACTAGAATTTCCTTTAACAGTTTTGCTGGGTTTTATGATGTTTCAGAATAATTAGGTTAAGATGCTTGTTTTGTCGTTCATGGAACAGAACTTTAGAAATGAATTAGTCCGATAAGTTGTGTCTCATCATTTACTTTAATTTAAGATATTTTAAAGAATGTCAGTAACCAAACCGATCTCATCCCCCATTTACTGCCATAGTAGGGAAAATAAATACCATGGGAGTCAATGGGGGATGAGATCTGTTTGGTTACTGACATTCTTCCAAATATCTTCCTTTGTGTTTAGCAGAACAAATAAATGCATACAGGTTTGGAACAACCCGCGGGTGAGTAAATGATGACAGAACTATCCCTTTAAAGGGGTCATATGACACGGCTAAAACGAATATTATGGTTTGTTTTAGATGTAATGCAATGTGTATACACGATTTAAGGTTCAAAAACGCTGTATTTTCCACATACCGTGCATGTTTGTATCTCCTCTTTGCTCCGCCTCTCTGAAACACGCAGATTTTTAACAAAGCTCATGGCTCTGAAAAGCGAGGTGTGCTATGATTGGCCAGTTAACCAATGCGTAGTGATTGGTCGAATACTGCAAGCGTGTGACGGAAATGTAACGCCTCTTACCATATTTGGAACATCAGGTTCCTCTTCAATTGTACTGACAGGTACGCCCACCTTACTTGCGTATACATTTGGGCGGTCTTCGTCAAGTCATACCACGAACTGATGTAGATTTGTGGGGGTGTGGTTACACGAGGCGTTTCAGGCAGGTCTGGGTGAGCATTCGCTTTTACATAGAATGCATCTTTTGTTCCGACACTTTAATTTTTGCAATTTTACGTGTCTAATACATGCATGGGCACCTTATAACACACCAAAGACACAGAAAAACACGTTTTCGCACTATATGACCCCTTTAATACAGTACATTCAGCATTGAAGTGCTTCAGAACAATGAGGACTTCTGATTTCCAGCATGCAAAAATCTACATGTGGTATTAGTTAGAAGAATTAAGACCTTAGCGCATGGATGGGAGGAAAGGAAAAATTTGCGGAAACCTATTCAGAATCATCAGTGCCGCAAGATCTCTGGGGAAAATTATGAGATTTCTCTCTTCCAGAGGTTTGCAATCTTGCACAAAGTTTGCATTTTACGGTGTATGGGGGAAAGGTAAACTTGGTGAATTTGATATGAACTTCAAAAGGTGTCATGTTAGGGATCGCACATATTATATGATTTTCTTTTTGTAATGAAACTCATTGCATCTTTATTAGACTTGAAATTCAGACTTTTTTGATATAGCTAATTTGGTTTAACCTTGAAACATAAAAACATTGTGGCTTTAGACTACAGCTTTGAGGATGTAATGAAAGAAATGTCTGAAAAGCTTGAGCGAGCTGAAAAATGAATAGTTTCCAGCCTCATATCAAGCTTGATGGATGTCAAGGCGTCATCTACATCTTTTTTGAAGACTAGTCATAGACACACGTGCACACACATCTCTTGCTATTGAAAGGCTCCAGTCATACACAAAACTTTCCTTCATAATGTCCCTCCAAAGACTGCAATAAGTCGATAAAGGTCATTGAAATATGGTCAGTAATATACTGATAAAAACAGACATGTATAGACTAAATGCACTGTAAGTTGCTTTGGATAAAAGCGTCTGCCAAATGCATAAATGTAATGTAAATGTAATACAGTGTCTTTTGTGTATAAACTATATATACACACACTTTAAAAAATGTTAGTAAATTTAATTTAAAAAAAATGGAAAACACTACAGTACAAACCTGTTGACTGTAAATAGCCTTTGTAATTGTACTGTAAATTAATATAAAACATGTTTTCGAAAGTAAAAAGTACACTGTAAAACTTTGCTGTAATTTTGCAGCAGGTTTGCCAATAACTTAATGTAGATTTCATTTCTACTTAATACTACATTCCTATTAGTACTGTTTTCAATTACTTTAATCAAAATTAAAACACTTTGAGTTTTGAGATTCAAAATGAGCAAGAAGAGACTGGCATTAGCACAGCAACACTGCAAAAACTTCCAATGCATTTTTGTCTTGTTTTCTAGTTAAAATATTTAAAACGTCTTAAATTGCGATACATTTACATAACAAGAAACCTGACCTAAGATATTTAGTCTTGTTTTATGAAAGAAAAATATATAAACTAGGTAAGTTTATGCTTAAAACTAAAAATTACAGCAACGTTTTACAGTGTATGAATGTTCATATATATTTTTTTATATTATTGTTAGCTTTTTTATAAGTGCAAAATACACGTCACCTTAAAACCACTGTAAAAACTGTAATATGACATTCCCAGAATTCCCTGAGCAACTCTTCACATTTCATCATTTTTCATTGGAATATTCCTTTGTTAGCTGTTATGTACATTAAGGTGTTTTAAGTTACATCTTATATTGTTTATTTAATGTTTGTACCATTATTTTAGTGTCAGATGTTTTACACTGATGGTGTTTTTTAGTCGTCTCTATGACACTGTGCACCATCTCTATAGAAGTAATGGTATATATACACTGACCAAAATTATAAACGCAACACTTTTGTTTTTGCCCCCATTTTTCATGAGCTGAACTCAAAGATCTAAGACTTTTTCTATGTACACAAAAGGCCTATTTCTCTCAAATATTGTTCACAAATCTGTCTTAATCTGTGTTAGTGAGCACTTCTCCTTTGCAGAGATAATCCATCCACCTCACAGGTGTGGCATATCAAGATGCTGATTAGACGGCATGATTATTGCACAAGTGTGCCTTAGGCTGGCCACAATAAACGGCCACTCTAAAATGTGCAGTTTTACTGTATTGGGGTGGTCCGGGGGTCCGAAAACCAGTCAGTATCTGGTGTGACCACCATTTGCCTCATGCAGTGCAACACATCTCCTTCGCATAGAGTTGATCAGGTTGTTGATTGTGGCCTGTGGAATGTTGGTCCACTCCTCTTCAATGGCGGTGCGAAGTTGCTGGATATTGGCAGGAACTGGAACACGCTGTCGTATACGCAGATCCAGAGCATCCCAAACATGCTCAATGGGTGACATGTCCGGTGAGTATGCTGGCCATGCAAGAACTGGGATGTTTTCAGCTTCCAGGAATTGTGTACAGATCCTTGCAACATGGGGCCGTGCATTATCATGCTGCAACATGAGGTGATGGTCGAGGATGAATGGCACAACAATGGGCCTCAGGATTTCGTCACGGTATCTCTGTGCATTCAAAATGCCATCAATAAAATGCACCTGTGTTCGTTGTCCATAACATACGCCTGCCCATACCATAACCCCTCCGCCACCATGGGCCACTCGATCCACTACTTTGACATCAGCAAACCTCTCACCCACACGACGCCATACACGCTGTCTGCCATCTGCCCTGTACAGTGAAAACCGGGATTCATCTGTGAAGAGAACACCTCTCCAAAGTGCCAGACGCCATCGAATGTGAGCATTTGCCCACTCAAGTCGGTTACAACGACGAACTGCCGTCAGGTCGAGACCCCGATGAGGATGACGAGCATGCAGATGAGCTTCCCTGAGACGGTTTCTGACAGTTTGTGCAGAAATTATTTGGTTATGGAAATCGATTGTTGCAGCAGCTGTCCGGGTGGCTGGTCTCCGACGATCTTGGAGGTGAAGATGCTGGATGTAGAAGTCCTGGGATGGTGTGGTTACACGTGGTCTGCGGTTGTGAGACCGGTTGGATGTACTGCCAAATTCTCTGAAACGCCTTTGGAGACGGCTTATGGTAGAGAACAAAAGAACATTCAATTCACGGGCAAGAGCTTTGGTGGACATTCCTGCAGTCCGCATGCCAATTCCACGCTCCCTCAAAACTTGCGACATCTGTGGCATTGTGCTGTGTGATAAAACTGCACATTTTAGAGTGGCCTTTTATTGTGGCCAGCCTAAGGCACACCTGTGCAATAATCATGCTGTCTAATCAGCATCTTGATATGCCACACCTGTGAGGTGGATGGATTATCTCGGCAAAGGAGAAGTGCTCACTAACACAGATTAAGACAGATTTGTGAACAATATTTGAGAGAAATAGGCCTTTTGTGTACATAGAAAAAGTCTTAGATCTTTGAGTTCAGCTCATGAAAAATGGGGGCAAAAACAAAAGTGTTGCGTTTATAATTTTGGTCAGTGTAAATTAATGAATTGTGGTTTTTCTTTTAGTTTTTTTCTTATAAAATTGTAAATAGCCTACATGTGTCCGTATATCTCTGGCAACCACAGCTGCCAGTTTTTTACCATGTTTTACAAATCTTCATCAAACTTCACCCAGAAAATGAAAATTCTGTCAACGTTTACTCACCCTTAGATTGTCCCAAACCCGTATAAATTTGGAAGAATGTCAGATCTCACCCACCATTTACTGCCATCGTAAGGAAAATAAATACTATGGGAGTCAATGGGGGTTGAGATTTGACAATCTTTCAGATATCTTCCTGTGTGTTCAGCAGAACAAAGAAATTTAAACAGGTTTGGAACAATCCGAGGGTGAAGTATCCCTTTAAGACCAGTTTAAGCTGCAGATAGCTCCAGATCTTTGCCACAATGGAAGGTTTTGTGAGGTTCCTTACTGTCGCAGGCATCTGTAGCCTCGTGCTGGGGCGCGATCAGAAGAGTCACTGTGCCAGATGAGCATGTGTATTGGGCAAAATGAGTGTTCTATGACATGATATTGTGGAGGCATAGTGCCCTGTCCCATCTCAGGGCCAAGCCTTGTATTTTGTCTTTGTGCCTCTGTTCCACCCTGTTGTCACCCGGCCAGACATCTGGTGCCACCGGGCAGACGCAGGTTTCCTAGCATTTATATCCTGAAGTGATGCATTTTTTACATAACAGTATTGTAATCGGTGTGGGAAAACTGTGTTGTGCTAATCAGGATGGAGATTTGCATAAGACTGACATCTCTGCCCGACAGCAGACTTTCTTTTTAGACTTGGGTATTGCCTCAGTCTTGGTTGTGCTCACACAATGTACTAAGAAAATAGATTTTCAAAGGTTACCATGAACAGTTTTCCTAAACCAGGCCTCACTAAACAGAAAAACTTCAGCACAACGCCGCTTGCAAACAGTTTAATCCTTTTGGATCCATGTTTAAACTTTGTCATTTTCTGTTTCTAGGGACCTGAGGGCCCTCCAGGACAGATGGTAAGATTAAAGTGTTGCTTTATTACAATCTAAAAATGCTGGGATATTTTCAACCTAACATAGTTTCAAAAAGGGACAAACTCAGCCATTTGGTTAAACTAAAACAAGATTTTTTTTATATTTGACCCAACATTAAGTTGAAACAACCCAACATAGGCTAGTTTATTATTAGAGGCATCAGATGAGATCTAGTTCACCCTTTATCGTCTCGATCAGACTGTTTTCTTAAACAACTGTCATGAAAGCATTAACCTTTACATCATTTCTATATATTGCACATACTGTAGGAATGGTCCTCCTGCTAACAATACAAAGGTCATGGGTTCGAATTCCCAGGGAACACACATGCAGTGTATATCTTGAATGCACCTCAGTTGTTTTGGTTGAAAGCGTCTGCCAAATGCATAAATGTAATACCAAAGATTTTACAGACCATCAAAATACCAATACAACGGTGGGCAGTATTACTAAATACCACCCTTGAATAAGTTGAGAATGGTATTTTGTAGGACATAAGACAGAGCATTGGCACAGGGGTGATGTGGATAGCAGATGTACTTTGTCTCGCCATCAGGTCCAGTAGCTGCCAGTGTTTTCCTCAATAGAAACTCTCTGTTGGAGCTGTCAAACATCGACGCACTCCTCAGGACACCGGGGCCGATAAAACACTGCTGCGTTAATGACTCGTAAATCATTGCGTTCACTTCAGAGCCTCCTTTGGGCTGACCGTTTCAAATGTGCCGTCAGTCGATTCAAGCCGAAAACATTCTAGGAGGTTTTCTTGGCAGATTTCTTGATGGAATATTTTGCATGATGTTTGTAAAGAAATTAAAATAAGATTTCTTTGTTTTCCAAGTGTGCACACATGTCCAGCTGAGTAATAATTGAATTAAAAGCTCATAATGGACATAGAGCTCAGGCTCATTTATCACATGAAGACTCTGATAGCGAGAATATCTGGTTTGCAGATTTTTTCTTACATTATATTCACTTTTAATTCAGTTCAATTCATTTTTACATTTTCATTTTTCAACATTCGCATTCAAGGTATCAGTATTTGTGTTCTCTGGGGACTGATCCGATGACACTGAATGTGATGACTGAGCTACAGAAACAATCCAATTCAAATGTATTTCTTTATTCCTTTTAACAATTTTTGCATTGTTGCACAGCAGCTTTACTGAAAATAGATTTTAATTCAAACAGCAAAGACACTGGAAAAAACAATATTGAAGTAAAAAATTGAAAACAGGACAATTGTAAAAATAGATCCAATGGTATTATTGCAAACCTTATATTTTGTATTAGTTTTTTGTATTTTGTATTAGACACGCGACACGACAAAAGACAATAGAATCCATTAGAACCCATTATAATTTTACATTTTCTCCACATGGCGTGAAACGACAAACTCACTAAAGACTAGAATACACTACAAGACTTTTGCTCAGATTTTCAATTCTGGGCTTGTTGCAGAAAAACTGCGCTAGTCTGCAGATGTTATCGCGTAGTGTGTGATGCTCTGTTTTTCTCTGCAAACTTTCAAAAAGTCTGCAAGTGTGTGATGTCTGGTTTTAAAAAAATCTGTTAAGATTTTAAAAGTCGTGTAGTGTTTTCCAGCCTTAAGAAGTCATTTGTCGTGTCGCGTCATGTCGCTTGCGTCCAGTGTAGACAGGGTGTTAAACTTATATCAGTCTATTGCTGAGGCAACATTTCCATTTTTATTTGTTTTTCAACTAATATTTAGGCCGATATCTTATTTGATTTCAAGTCTCAGAAATGTTTTAATAGTTTTAGTTGTAGATTTAATCAAGTAATTTAGTAAACTATAACAGCCTCGAAGATCTGTTATATTCATAGCAAATATATTTGTCCTAATATATGGTCACAAAATGAATCCATGTGTCAAAAAATGCCAGATCCCATGTGTCTGCTGACTCAAGTCTTGGTGACATTAAGAGTAAACGAGTAAGGGAGTAATTCTGCTAATAAGGTAAAGCTCTTCATGTCTAGACAGGCAGACAGAGAGAGTATAAAAACAACGGGGTTTTATGTCTACATTAGTGCTGAATAATCGTCTAGCACACAAACCAGGCCTGATCGGCTTCTCCAGAAGCTTACGTTCTGCCAGATAGTTTGAAAAAAATCCAAATTCAAGCTTTTTAGCCTTTTAGTATGAAATTGGTAGCATTTAGGACATGGGCGTCGGAAGCACAAAAAATTTGGTTGATTCCTCCCCCAGAAAAACCTCGAGTAAAATTGATGCCAATTTTGCATCAGCTTTAGGGGTGTGGTGAGAAAAACATGTGACTAGTAGTTTTGGCGCTATTTGACGCTGGTTCGAATCCCCCTTTTGCCAATCTCACTCTTTTTCATTTTCACGTCACATATCAGACTGTACAGGCATTTATTTTCATCAAAATGAAAAATACATTTTGAAAAATGGCTAACAGGTGTTTAATAATAAAGTGTATACAGTTAGGGGTAGTATACAACAATACTTTATTTACCTTGCTGTGTTGAAACCCAATTTAATATATACGGACTCTGAATGAGCCAGCCGGAGTGGATTTGAGGAAGCAGAAGCATGGAAGTCAAGGCTTTAGCTAAAACGCGAAATGGAGTTTAATTGATCAAGCATTCCTCAAGTGTAATGGATTTGACTGACGGCGCTGCGCTAAAAGTGAGTGGGTCCAATATCATTGGTCTTAAAAAGCGAGTGGGTGCTGTCCCACCCACATTCAATGGTTCCGACACCCATGGTTTAGGATATCTATAAACTTGAATGCTCCAGAACATTGACAAAACTCTCAAAAAGTCTCTCACATTAATACGGATCAGAGATTTTGATGACATCATTCTGCACTTCAGATTCTCATCAGATTCTAGGCTATTGGCTGTTTTAAAAGGGGGAGGAGCCATTCAGTATGTCCCACCCCAACCTCCGCATTTCAAGGCACTTTAGTGGGTTTTTAACCGTTTTGGGGATGACTACTGAAGTAAGATAGCTCACTTGTTGATGTTGTCTGACAAAGAATCACATCAATGTATTTATGTCACAATGTAGAACACACACAGCTTCAGAACAATGAGCTCTCTTTCTCTCTCATGCGTTTTCTTTAATAAAACTGCTTTGAAACAGTGCAGTGCATTGTGAAAAGTGCTATATTAATTCAATCTGATTCATTGACATAGTTCATTTGTCAAATATGCAGTATAGAAGATCATTAATATAAATGTCTTTTTTCAGAATAACTTGCAGTGTGGTAAAGTACATTTTCAAAGGCTGGTTTGACTGTAGATCTTTGGCAGGCTAAATTATTATTGATCATGTATTTGGTCGGTCTACAGAGATGTTCTGATTGGTTTTTTTTTCTTTTCATTTGTAGGGTGCAATTGGCCCGCCAGGTACTGATGGAATAAAGGTAAGATAACTTAGTGTTGAGGGGTCTTATTTGCTCAAATTCACAGCATCTTACGTATCTTATTTTGTCTTGAGCTATGTTTAAGCTTAAGGAATATCCCAGACTTAGCTGGCAGGGGAAGGAAATCCTGTCAAAAAGAATTAAATCGCCCTGTCTGTTTAATCATCTCAAACAGCAAACCAAAGCCAAATGCATCATTTGCGTGAAGTATTATCTTTGCAATAGAGAAACTTAAAGCAAATATCATGAGTCATTTCCTTGCGTTTATACTGTGCGTTTGAAATATATGAATGCATTTAAGTTTTAATTTGAGGTTTTTATTTATCCTTTGAAACTCAACCAATGATGCTGACTGTGAGGCCAAAAAGCATCTTTCAAACATAAACAAGCTGGATAAAGAAAACTGTTGTGTCGTAAAAAAATACTTCTGTATTGTTCATCTAGTAGAGTGAAGAAAACTGATGCCTAACGGCTTTGTGATCTTCACAAGAATTTGGAAGTGCATTTAAACCGAAACGGGGCATGCATTAATAGGAAACAGAGAAAGGCCATTCTCTGGTGGAAACACTATTCACTTTTGGGCTCCGAGATGTAAATATTTGAACTGTTGGATGCCAGGTCATGAAATGGATCTCAGATGCTGTGCACATCAGACCAGGGCTCTGATAACACTGGATCTCCAAAAACATTCGCTTTCTTACCTACATGGGTTTTCAAATAACAAACGTTTGAGACTAAAGCGACGCAGGTCAAAGCCACGTTTCCTTACGACTCACTTCGCTCTCCACGATTTCTCCGGAGCACTTGTAAATACACAATGATTTTTAAGAACTACTTACATTTTGATGAAGCTGCCCCCTAATTTCAAAACACCCATTTTTATGATCTGCACGGGTTTAAAGTGCTTTTGGGAAACGCAGCCCAGGGCTCATTTTAGTTTGGCGTAGCGATGTTTCGTAAAATGATCAATGTTGCATGTAAAGGTTAAATGTTTAAGGAGGTTGTAAATTAAAACAAAATGCTTATTGGAACTTTTTATCCTAGCTAGGTCCACTGAATAGGTCACTTTGTGTGTTTTGTTATTTGTAGGGAGATATGGGTATGCCAGGATTAGATGGAATCCCTGGCGCCAAGGTTTGTGGCACATGCCATGTGCAGGATTTCATAACATCACAAGATCCATTTCCATTTATTATCTGATCATCACAGGTGCATCTGGATGTCAAATATAATGACCATATCATTCGATACCATGAAATGTCATTTGTCAACCAGTGTTATTTGCATTTAAGGACATGGTCCTATACTGTACGTCTTACTGATGTGTTTTCGATGGGTATTAGAGCATTACTCTAGAGGTCATGAAGGACGGGCATCTGTAACATGAGCTTCATATCTTAAATGATCTTGAACAAGTTCTCTTACTTTAACACACCCTGTTCTTGAAGTTTTTAAGCTTTGTGTGTTTAACACCCCCTCTATTCTTTTCCAACAGGGCGACAGAGGTGAACGGGGTGAAAAGGTATATTCTCCATTTCATCCTTTGTGTTTTGTTGTTCAAGACAGATTTTCAATACGTGAGCTCTGGAACTCTGTTTCATAACCTTCTACACAAATATAATGTTGTTTCAACCCATGTTGGGTAAAAATAGACAAACCCGGTTTAGATTAATCCTAGATTATCCGTATTTGACAAAACCATGGGTTAAAACAACCCAGCATTTTCATAGAGTGTGGAAAAAACATTCTGTTCGTTTAATATAGAATATCTCAACACAATCTCATGGCGTTTCATAACTATTTTACAAGGTGGCTGATTCTTATCAATTTGTACGATCTCATTTGTTCCTTTTAGTACGAATGCGCTTTTACGCCGGTGATGTTTAGGCTTAGGGGTTGTGCTTTATTATTGATGATTTTGTACAGAATAATTGTACATCGTTTCGTATCGTATTAGCCACCTCATAAAATTGCAAATATCTGCATCTGTCTGTTTTTCGACCATCACGAAAGTGATATCACACCTAAAGCACACAGTACTGAAATCAGTCCTTTGATAAGGTTATTGAAAAGGACAGAGAAAAGTTAGCACACATTTAACATATTCGCTAAATGCTGGTCAAATTAAGAGATGAAGACATAAAGTAGGAGTTTGAGTAAGAACATGACCATTTCTTAGAATTTCAAGGGATAGTTGAGCCAAAGAGGAAAATTCTGTCATTGACTCACCCTCGTGTCATTTCAAACCTGTATGACTTTCTTTCTTCTGCAGAACCCAAAAGAAGATATTTTGAATGGTACCCATTCACTTCTATTGTATGTACACAAAAAGAATGCACGTCAATGGTAGCGCCGTTGTTCGTTACCAACATTCTTCATTCATATCTTCTTTTGGATTCTGCAGAAGAAAGAAAGTCATACAGGTTTGAAATGACAAGAGGGCGAGTAAATGATGACAGAATGTTCATTTTTGGGTGAACTATTCCTTTAATGCTTTCCCTACATGACTTTTTCATAGAAAGTATATCCGAAAGAAAGAAATAAAAAGTATAACCAAAAGAAAGGAGTTGTCAGAAGCTCTTAATCCAGCTCACAGTCCATTAATGATGTGAACTGTATCTCTGAAGCTGCACAATGTTGATCGAGCAAAGCCGCGTGATCTGTTACTCTTTAGTTCTTGGATGCCTCCTACCAGGGATCATACTTGAAGCTGTTGGCAGACATACCCTTAACCACAGGCTACCACCACCACCCTTTCTCTCTGAAATAGCTGGTTAGGCCAATTTTGGACTATTTCATCTCATTGAGTCAAACACCCTCACGGTTTCAAACGGGTCAAACACAATTAAGCAGATTCCATCCCAGCCCAGATCTGCATTGCGTCCAGACATTCTTCTGAAGCTAAAAATGGCTCCAATTAAGCGTGGAAGGACAAAGCATGCGTACATCAGCTGCAGAAACACACAAGTTATTTCTTGCCAAAGCGAGCTTTTTAATTGTTTTTCCATCTGCCTCATTAAAAAAAATCCCTGCTGAAAATAAATACAATACAAATTAATAGTCAGACGTTTCTATTACAAATACCATTATGAACCATCAGCTGTTTATTATTAATACATCCTTTACAGTATATAGTGTGTTTTGGTCCTTTTTCAAGTTCAGCTGTGCTCCGTTCTGAGAAAAATCACAGATGAGATCTCTTAATATTTATATTATTTAGTCTGAGAAAAAGTTTTTACAAGAGATTTTACAAATGTCTCCGTTAGAGTTTCAGAAGAGATCTCAACAATGTCTCAAACTGAGCACAGATTTGTCAAGTCTGCAATAATTAACGGTTCAATGTGTCATTTTTAAAGTGAAGGTGAAGGATGGATGGTCAATATAATATTGACAGAAATGCAATATAATATACATTACTATGTGTTCAGAGGTGTATAAAGACCTTACATAATGAAGCGTTGTGTTTTTATTGCCTTAGAATGAGCTATTTCTATCTACACACACCGCGGGTCCCCTTGCATGAAATTCGCCATGTTGTTTCTACAGTAGCCCTAAATGGACAAACTGCTCTAGGGAACGCGTGGCTGTGTATGGAAGTCTCTTGAGGCCACAGTATTCTTTACTTTTTGTGTTCAATTATTGTTTGATGAATTGTTGCTGATAACAATAAAATTTAAAGTAGGCCTAATATAAACTACTCAAGGGGTGCCATTCGTTAATGCCATCTTATTTGACATTAGCATAAGATATTTGCACAAAACATCAACCTATTTTATTAAATATTGTTTAGGTGACTGTTAAACTAATAAACATTTGAACAGATATTTCCAAAATTGCCAGTCAGAATTGGGTAATTATAATAGTTTGTTTTTGTGTTGCTAAGTGAAAAATGTCTACTTTTGGCAAACGGTTGCCTGTTTTTAATCATGTAACATTTAATTAGAAACATTAAGGACTATTTTTGGGGGGGATTTGGGTTGGGCGAGGGTGCGTGCAGTCTTCCTTCTTTTTTGTCCTTGGCTGATTACATGCATGTAGATGCCACTAAATTTCATACACTGGACCTTTAAGGGCTGCTTGACAACAGGAATGAACGATAATATGCGACATGCTCATCTCATATGTCTTGACTTTTGACACCAAGGCCAAAATTGTCAATCTCAGGACACACATAAACGGATCAAATGTTTGCATTGAATGCATTGTGAGTTGTTTGGATAAAGGTACAAAAATATAAATTGACATTTATACATATACAAGTATATACAGTATATTGTATTTATACATTAAATTCTTTAATATTACTTTGTGTGTGCTTTCTTTGTAGGGAGACATGGGAGAGGATGGGCCGAAAGGTGAATCCGGAGAGAAGGTTAGCCTACAGTGAACTAATACGTGTTTGGCACATTGATCTGTTTGATGGTCCAAACATAATTTGAGGTCATAGTTTGGGGCCAACAATAATCTGACAAATGGTGTGAAAAGTCTATAGAATAAAAGAAATATCTACTACATGAGGACCAGTTTCAGTATAGCCTACTTCGTTTTTTTTGTAACCTTATTTTAGCGTATTGATAACTGAAGTGTTCAGGTAATGAATATTTTCTGTCACCACATTGTAGAGTGTAAGTATAAAGCACATATGGGCCTTTCATAGATTTATACCGGCCAAAAAGAAAATGGACTTGATAAAACTGTGTTCCCTTGGAAGGTCTTTGATTTTTGTACCTAGTTTAATAAGCTTGTCTAACCGAGGGAGTAAAATATGATTCAGGAAGTACGCGTCGCGGGAATGAAAGCCTCCAAGCTTTTCTCAGCAGACGTTTGACAAAGTGCCTATTCCCGTCTCCGAATGAAAGGAAAACGTACGAGAAGCCTCCGAGCTTCTAGACAGTGATCGTAAAATATTTGGAAAGCATAGATTAAGACCATACACACATGAACGGCGGTATAATAGAGGCTCCTCAGGAGCAATTTGCAGCGCCTGTCTAAACGCATACAAGTCAATTCAAGCCCGGCTAGTGATAGATCTCAAACAAACGCTAACGTTTCTGCAAATATTAGCACAACTCCTTTTTGTTCGCATAATTAAACATCCCTTCTCCAAATTTCGCTCATATGAGCTTGACGTGGATTACAGTGGGCGACTCTCGTGTGATTCACCGCTGACTAAGAGCACGGGGCGTGATGTCTCCCGCACCATTAAAACACTCTCTGTCATGATCTAGAGTCTTGTGCTTTTCCAAAAAATGTCAATAGTTCATTGTGAGTCGCTCGGAGAGGATGCAGACCTTTTGGCACGTGTTGCGTGGGGATGCCAGGTCTTGGACTGGGAGATCGGGGGAAAAACGTAGTAATACAGACGGCAGGAGTGAGATGTGTGCAGGGCAGGGCTGAAAAGGGAAAATAATGATGGCAGACGCAGGCCGAGGTCCAAGACGGTGTGAGAATACGGCCTTTTGGCAACAAGCTGTGAGTGCCGATATTTGTGGTATATTATTTTCAATCGTGTATTTTGTGTCTGTCTTCGAATGGCGTAAGGCATGCGAGGGGTTTCGTCCCACTGGGCATGCACGGCTTTGGTACTTAAAACAATGGCTTTTTGGTGTTGTGTATAAATATTTAACTGGGTGTGAAATTAGCTGTGACTTGCTGTGTAGCTCCGCTCCCACTAAAAACACTCAGATCTCAGAGGTGGAAAAACCCTCTCTGGGTCAAAACATAACACAAATAAATGCCATAATTGGATTGCAAAAGGCTTTGGGGTTTTGGAGGTTTGGCCGGTGGCACGGTCTCTTGGCACTTCCCCGTAATCTTGAGGTTGCAGTCTGCCCGTGACGTCTGGAAGGGATTCAAGATTTGGCAGCGCCATGTTTGACTCGAAACCTCGGGAGCTTCTCTTCTTCTGTACTGTGGAAAGAAGCACTGTTTCTGAACAAAGGAACCAAATGGGCGCAACTGTTTTGTGACTTGAGCTCAGTGTGTAGTTATTTACATTCCAAACTGACGCACTTCGCATTCAGGGTGCACATTTTATCAGCATGTGTGTTCCTTGCTAATGCAATGCTCTACTTTGCACGTGTTCATTCTGTGCAGCAAGAAAACAGATTATTTGTCAAATGAACAAAAGTAATCCCATTGTGTGTTAGCAGTACACGCATACAGGAGTGGCGACATTGAAAAATGTGTGTTGTTGTCTTTCATTCAAATATATTGTTGAAGATGTATGAAATAAATAGTATGCATGTTGTGTAGTTTTGATTTGGGAGTGTAAATGAAACTCAGCATTGAGAAGAATTTAAGAACGCTTGGCAAAAATGACAACACATGCAAAAAGCTTATTGAGTCAAGACCACACAGTAAAATCGCCAGTGTAAAAAAGGTCAAATTAACACTCACAGTGTACATATAATCCACACTCTCAAAGTGTGGATTATATATACACTGTGAGAGTTAATTTGAAAACAAGAGAGAATCAATCAAATATTAGCAACTGTAAAGCGTAACGGAAATGTTAAACTGCAAATTTAAAAGTTGGGTGTAACATTTTTTGAATATTACTTATTTGTACAATTGTATTGTATTCCTGGATACGCTGTAGGGCTGTCAAACGATTAATCGCATCCAGAATAAAAGTTTGTGTTGACATAATACATGTCTGTGTACTGTGCATATTAGTTTTGTATTTATAAACACTAAAAAGTACACATACAAGTACTGTATGTATATATAGGAAATATGTAGATGTATTTGTTTTTACCAATAATTGAAATTATATATAAACGTTATTTTTATATTTTTCTTCATTGTATGCATGTATGTGTATGTGTTTATAAATACAAGATTAATATGCATAGTACACAGACATACTATATTATGTTAACAAACTTTTATTCTGGATGCGATTAATCGTTTGACAGCCCTACTTTTAAATATATTTTCTTTGAAATATTATCTTTTTTATTATTTACAAATAGTTCCATGTGTAACATCTTATTACTTTTAACCAAGTTTTTCCTTTTACTTCATTTTATACCCTGTTCCTATTTTGATGGTTAAATCTAACCTGATGCGACATTAAAAGCAAATATTGCACACGTTTGCCCTCCGCACGTAATTTTGGCCGCTTCTCTATGTGTAAGCAATGCATGAACGGGGCATCGGGCGCGTATTGTATTATCGAATACTTTTCAAGATCGCAAATCCATTAGTTTGGTCTGTCAACCCGACACTGTTGCATTCACTTTTGATGTAACATTGTGAATACTCCATTAGAGATTCATTTTCTTTTTGAATTCGTTTTCTGTCACCTCTGTAACACTCTGAGCCTCTCTTTAGTTCCCGGTCTCTTGGTTTTGTGAAAGCCCGCTGTCAGTCGATCTGTCACAGACCTTTCGATCACAGTTTATCTTGTTCGCAACAAAATAATGAAAGTCAATTTCAGCAGATTATGTTCTCTGGCAGTAGCTGTGCTCTCGCTTTATGTGTATTAAAACCATGATCGAAACATGTGTGTTTGTGTTAAGACAGACTTTTATGAGCCGTGTTTAACATTCTCATGCACATTTGAGTTTCTACTTTAACGAAACAATAACAAATGCAACAGTCGTGTTTTTGCTTACAAGATGGATGTTTTGTGACTGTAATTCATTATTTTTATTCAGTAAGTTACTTTTGCAAACTTCTCAAATGGATTTCCAAGGCCATGAGACACCAGATGTGATGAACGCAGGTCACCAATGCAAATCTCGGCCAGTGATCATCAGGTGCACAACAGAATAAACGTTGACATATTGTGCTTTCATTTCTATGTCACTCTGCAACGAAAACTAGAGACCGATCTTTCACAACTGATGGTTTAATGTTGTCATTTTGAACCAAACGTAACTTAAAAACTGAAGTCCGCTGACAAATCTGAGGAACTGTTTTTATATCTTTGGCATGGTTCAGTCATCCTTCAAGATGCACAAAGAACATTCACATAAAGGCAAAGAGACAAGGCATGAAGCTGGGGGTTGAGAGGGGAGGGCCGCTTTACTGATATCCAGCTTTAACTGTTAATGTAGTTTACGGCCAACAAAAAATGCAGCGATTACACTCGCCTTGTGTGCCGTGCATCATAATTACACCCATAAAAGTCAAAGCATGCATTCCTCAGCAACCTCTGAGCGTAAGACGCACGTGTTGTGAACCACATGTTCAGCAGCGGGCGGAGGGCCCGAGACTAATCTATCTTCTGCCCCCTGCTCATCACTTCACATCACATCCCCAACAACTCTGAAATCAATGTCATTGGGCTTTTATCTCAAAACTGTTACTGCAGTAGGAGAAGAGTGAACTTGGTTTATACCAGACTCTTTTTTTCCTAAACATCCTTAATGGTGATTTGTGTGATATTAAGGAGGATCTATTGACAGAAATGCAATATAATGTACATAACTATGTGTTCAGAGGTGTATCAAGATCTTACATAATGAAGCGTTATGTTTTTATTATGAGCTATTTCTGTATACACTGTAAAACTTGCCAGCAACTTGCTGTAAATTTCATTTACAATTTAGTTTTCAACATACAGTAAACTTACCTAGTTCTATATATATTCTTTCATAAAACAAGACTAAATATCTGAGGTCACTTTTCTTGTTATGTAAATATGTCGTAATTTATGAAGTTTTCAATATTTTTACTAGAAAACAAAACAAAAATGCTTAGAAAGAATGTCATTTTTTGCTGTGTAATGCCAGTAATGAGACGAGTTTTTATCTTGCTCATTTTGAATCTCAAAAGTCAAAGTGTTTTCATTTTGATTTAAGTAAAGTTTAACTCAAATTAAAAACATTACTAATAGGAAAATATTAAGTAGTAATCAAATCTACAGTAAGTTACTGGCAAACCTGCTGCAAAATTACAGCAAAGTTTTACTGTGTACATACACCGCGA
The DNA here is from genome assembly GCF_024868665.1 of Triplophysa rosa. NCBI lineage: Eukaryota > Metazoa > Chordata > Actinopteri > Cypriniformes > Nemacheilidae > Triplophysa > Triplophysa rosa. The sequence goes on from NC_079890.1 coordinate 36,482,812, forward strand.
GTCCCCTTACATGTAATTCGCCATGTTGTTTCTACAGTAGCCCTAAATGGACAAACTTCTGTACCGAGCGTGTTTCATAAATACATTATCTCCTTCGGCAAAGAAGCGAAAACGTGACGAAATCTTAGTCCTGTGCAGCCACCGCAGTGCTCTGAAAGAGAGCGGTGAGCGGTGGAGTTAGCCGTTGGTTGCAATTCACAACCTCACCACTAGACACCGCTAAATTTCATACACCGGATCTTTCAGTGAATATAGATGTTTAGGTTATTATGTTGGAAAACAAGACAAAAAAATGAGTTTGAATATGTTTTTCGCAGTGCAGAAGAAAAGCTGTTTGCTGTTTGTTTGCATTTTACGATCGTTTTTTTTTTAACTCATAACATAGTTTCCTATAATCATGAAGATATGTAGGTTGAAAGGTCAAAGCTGTGAAAACAACAGATGATGTTTCTTTTCCATTATGTTTAGGAGATCAAAATAAACACGTCAGGTTTTCCCCCCAGATTTGATTCGCTCAGGAAACGTTGCTCTTTGAAGCAGGAAGACATTTTTCAGATGCACCTGTGTATCAGCGGCGCCAGCCTGAACTCAACTCATCTCCCTGATCTGCATGTCAATGATCCACGCTGCATTGGCACAGATGTGACACAGATGCAGAGGAAAGGAAAACAGCATATTGTTTTATGCATTTGCTCAAGTTGCCTTGACTTGACATTGGGTGGCAGTTTACATCCAGTTTCTCTGGGAGTTTTGAAGAAACTTAAAAAAAGGCTTCTGTTTAATCTCTTAAAGTCCCCGTGAACCGGAAGTTGCGATCGTTTTTACTTCCGTATTTTGACGCATTTCCGATTGAAATGGAATTTCTAATGAGAAAAATAGTGGGCGTGGCTTTTGTCTTTCTCTGCGATTTGATTGGATCTATAAAAACAGCCGTTACATTTTGAAACTGACTGTTGAAGGGGAAGAGTTAACGGATGCTCCGCCCAAGCCATCTAGCATACGTCATTTAAGATGGATTGTCACTACAGGACGGAAGTGCATCTTCAGATTTTAACTGAAGATTATGAGGGCACACGAATTATAAAAAGAGAATGACCCACATTGATCAACTATTTACAATAAACACTGCAATATTTCATGGAAAAATAGGCATTGTAAATTTTAATTTCACTGGGACTTTAAAGTGAGGCGGTTTATAAGTTATATTAATAAGTGATGCAAGTAGATACATGCACGATTTGGCATAGTAACACAAGGTCATAACCGTACATGAACATCCTCCACAACCTTTCTGCACAATTCTAGTTTTTAAACCTTCATCCTCTTCTTCTTTATCTCTTTTCTTTTGATGTTATGGAGCTATTGGATGCTGATCTGCTTTGCTCTGTCCTCACAATCTGATGGAGCTGCTGGCTTACAGTAGAGCTTCTATTGCACCAGATGCATTGGCATGCTCAGCAATATTGTGACTTCGTGATGACAAGAATCTGATTCAATTCCGTCAAATAAAAACACCTTATTTGTAGTATAAATATTAGGCTGCAGTTTTAAAACAGCCTTTTAGCAGTTTTAATAAATACCTGTACATTGAGCAGAAAGACTGTGTTTTACTGTTTTTATTCTGTCACAGGGTGATGCCGGCTCATCTGCTGCTGGCATCAAGGTAAGGCAGGACCTCTGCATTATTTTTATCTCCAATATTGCATTTTAATTGTTCTTCTTCATTTGGTATTGTATAACCGTTCTTATTATTGCAGGGTGAGCCGGGCGAGCCAGGACGAGGAGGACATAAGGTAAAATTACAGAGCTCATGCACCGCTGTCCAGAATATACAATTCGCCCAAAACGTCTCCCCCAAAAAATATCAGCGTGCTGTCATAATTTATTCACCCTCAGACCTGCATGACTTTCTTTATTCGTTAGTACAAATCCGGAGAACGATTGCCTCAGTCACCATTCACTTTCATTGCATCTTTTTTTCATATGTTAGTGAATGGTAACTGAGGCGGTTGAGTCTCATAACATTCAGTCAAACATCTTCTTTTGTGTTCCACGAAAGAAAGAAGTCAAATGGGTTTGGAATAACATGAGTGTGATTAAAGATGACAGAATTTCATTCTACAGTGAATACGAATGGGGTAAACTCATTTTTTGGACAAAAGTATATTTGCTTTACTCTACATGTGTCCATCGAGTGAAAACACTTACAAAAACAGCAAAACAGGTGTTATCGTTCTTACGTTGTTGTATATGGCTGAAAAAATATTTGCTAAAAAGCACAAACCTGCAGCTCGACCCAAGTCCAGGAAACTTTTTTTGTGCTTTCGAGCAAAGTCTACTTAATTTCAAGCCCATTCTCAATAGAACAAGATTTGTTAACTCTTTCCCTGCAAGATTTTTGATCATATTCACAAAACGATCGTACCTCTCAGAATATTTAGTTGTATGAATCAGCAAAAAGTTAATATATCAAATTAAAAGCCTCTGCTTTTAACAGAAAACACATTTTATTCCAGCTTTAAGTTTAATTAAAAAAATATTTCAAACAAACTTATTTTGCTCTTCTGTCCAAAACTTTGTTCATATCGAATTCAGAACGATGGTCAAAACCGAGTATTCACTTTTCACACAATTCCTGAATCAAGATACATTTACTTGAGAAGTGACCTACTGTATTAGTTTCTAAAAAATTAAAAAAGAAAAGTAAGTTATTGATTAAAATGAGCAAACATATCCAGCAGTGGGGTAAGAAAAATAAATGTCAATTATAAAATATAATACAACATAAAAACCTTTATTTTTATTAGCGTATTCACAACCTAATTTTGATTTGAATTTGAATCAGAATAATCCGTTTGCTTCTGAAGAAAATGTATCTTGATTTAACAATTTGCACTGAAAACAAGACAAAAACAGTAGATTTATATTTTGCAGTGTGCTCGTTCAGAAAATATGTAACAGCGCCCCCTACCGTGTAATATTGAAAACATGAAACTCCGGACAAACTCATCATTGGAAGGGAAGCGTTGTCGCCAATATTGAAAAAGCTTGTCAGTGGCAGTGAAAGAGTTAATCAATTTCTATGTATTTGGTATTGTCATCATCGATTTAATTTGACTCCTTTATTGACAATTGATAGAACGATCAATGCTCTGTCTCCAACACAATAACATGCTTTATCTCCACCTGATACAGATGGCATTACAGCTGGCATACTTCGTCTTTTTGCTTTATGTATTTCTCCTCACGCTTTATAACTTGTTCTGGTTGCCCATTAAAATACTGTTCGCTGAATAATGCATTCGCTCAGAGCCGGGAGTACAGTTAGTTCTGCTCGTACAAAATTGTTCATCATATTAACAGCACTTGAAGGCAATGTTGTGAAACTCACAGATCTTGGATCTGTTTAACGCAGCCATTCCGAGCTCTGTTCCTACTCGCATTCCACATGTGTATTAATTTCAACAGAGCATGAATGACTAACTAACAATAAAATTTTATTTGTGACATGCTATGTTAGTGCTTCTGAGGAGTCGGCTTTTTCCCTCTCATGTGATTTACTGAGACCGCAGTACAATAATAATATCTTGGGTTCTAATTGGATATATACATGCGTACGATAAGCAAGAGCGTTTTGCAGATGTAAACCCACCTACCAATTCTAGTATGGACGAAATAGTCCGTCAAACGTGGCAGAACCATTAAAATGACATTTCATGGACACCATCCAACTGCGTCACCATTAAACGGTCAATTGGTCTTTGCGTCAACTATGCAGAATCTTAAAGATTTTCACTTTTCTTGGTGAAGCAAAGCCAATCTTTTGATAAAGTGGGCAAGAGGAAACCTATTGTGGTTGAGCTGGGTTTCCAGGCTCACGGCCAGCGCTGGTGGCTTGGTTTGGCTGTAACGTGTTGCACTTTTCCTGTATGTAGGGAGAGCCAGGACTTCCAGGGCTGCCTGGACTCCCCGGGATTAAGGTAATTCTTATGTCTTCATGCCTAAAACCCCAGTCCCACCCATCCTGCCAATAAGACGTGTGTGTGTGTGTGTAGACTCCATAGAAGTGACTTTATGTTGTCATTTGCATTAACTTTGACATGGCTTCAAAGTGTGCTTTGAATTGAAACCGAGATGCACATTGTCAGAATTCCTTGATTATTGAATCATCATTTATTTGTTTTCTCATCATGTTGTTGCAAGACTATTATTCTCAGAGCCGATCCTTCCTATACGCAGACTACGCAGGTTGCGTAGGGCCCCTGCACCACCAGGGGGCCCCCTTGAGTACCGAATCAAAAACACTATTGTAAACTGTAATTGTACATTTTTATAACTTGCGGATTCAACTTTAGAGGAATCATTTGGAAATGTCCTTTTTAATGCTTAATTTATTTAATCACTGTTACATACTCGGATATCATGCAGCAGGCGGCAGGTAATGACATGCACATAATGTGCTGTTATGCGTCTTTACAAATGACCATGGCTTTAGAACGGAGCTATTCGTCTGAGCAGAGAAAAAATGGCAACAAGCAAAAGAACAAGAAGGCAGGTGTTTTTGTACTATTTTAAAGCTTTATTTAGTTTTGCCAAATTATGCAATGAATTGCTTACAAAACAATTGCAGTACAGATTTACAAATTCAGTATTTGTCAACTATATTTCGTTTGCCCATGCTAATATGAAACTTTTATTTTAATTGTTACATTTAGAGAATTGTTGATGTGTTTTCGTATTCTTAGCTTTTTTGAGAAAGCTATATTTGTCATGCTTTGTTTTTACTACCAAATGAGTGATTTACAAACAAAAATACAGCGTTTGCGTGTTCTAGTTTTTTTAACAGCTAGATGGTTCCAGAGCCATCTCATTTCATTTAATTTTAGACTTAATTGTTTAAGTATAGAATGAACCCCCAGTCTTTGTTCGTTTTAGTGTGTTAATTGAGTTATTATTTTTTATTTCTTATAGTTTACAGTTATGTTTAGGCCTTTATGTGATTTTAATTACTTGTACAAGGGCCCCTCACAAGTTTGCTTAGGGCCCCCAGACGTCTAGGAATCGGCACTGAGGTCTGTGGTATTCACAATATCTTAAAAGCAGAAATGAAGTGTCTGACTTTCTTCATAGATATTTTCAACTTTTCTTTTCACGAAAATTGACGTTGTCACTTTGGTTATATTACAGTATGCTTCAATCAAGCCCACGAGGATCTTAAATCATTCACAACAACATACTTTCCCAGAACTATCGAGGGTCATTTCACCACTTGTTTTTGTCAAACGAAACTTCTGTTTTTCTTGAAAAACTGAATCAAATGGCCGTTTGCCGCACGCGGTCCAGTTTCTCAGAATGCATTTAGAAAAAGAATATGAAGAATATTCGGGGTCATTATCTGAAGCGTCTATAGTGTGCAATGCAAAGAATGCTGAAACAGGCATGAGCTAACGCTGTTGCTGTTTTGGTTTGTTTGCCTGTTATCCGTTGAGTACGCTTGCAACTTGTTGGCCTTGTAAAAATCCTTGCTGTTTTATATAACCCTGGTTTTACTGAGGGGCTGAATGCTTTGGATGCTAACATTGTGCTAATGTATTGCTCTCGTGTTCTTTGAAAGAGTTCAGAGGTGATTATATTTTCATGTTGTAACTCACGTGTGCACACAATGTTCATTTACTTGGAACACATCGTCTGCTTTTGAAATAATGTTTTCAGCGTTCCTCTTTTCATACTGTATGTAGTAATATCAACAACTCAGTGACCGTGAACTCTGTTTCAGCATTTATAATTGATCTTTTCTTTTAGATTTAATCAGAGTTTTAACCTAATGTTTTATGAAAGGAAACTCTTTTGTCAGTTGCGATGAGCATCTAGACAACTGTATCAAATCAGTTTCGCTTACATACATAATAAGATACCATATAGCTGTCATATCTATCGATCGCTTCTACTAAAAGAGAGATGTTCAGTTGGATATAATGTTGTCTCAGTTTCTTCCTCATCTCTTTCTCCAGGGTGAACCTGGTTTCTATGGACCTCAGGGTGAGCCTGGACTGCCCGGCCTGCCAGGCACAAAGGTGAGTGTTTATTTTGTGGATTTATTCAGATGTTATGGATAACAAGAAAGATGTTTAGAGTCATCTTCTTGAAATCAAGTATGACAAGCTATAGGACGGAAAAATCAAAGATTAGATCTGGTGGGAACTGTTCTCTGTCATGTCTCGGATAGTTCTCTTGAGAAAAAGGGTCTGAAAAAAAGAGTGAGAAATGTCTCTGCCATTTGAGTTTCGGAAGAGATCTCAACAATGTCTCAAACTGAGCTCAGATTTGTCAAGTCTGCAATCAAAAATCAGTATTTTTGAAGATCCCGATATGAACTCGAACATTTCTCATCAAATTTACCCAAATCCAGATGATTTTACCTCTACAATCTACATTCATTTGATTTGTTTCTGTTTTTATTTCTCCTGAGCAATTTTAGGAGAAACATCTGAGACTAAACACAACTGAGAATTTTGGGAGTTGGTATGCTGTGGGTTATAGGCTAAACGCATTTTAAAACATGAACCAGTGAAATTGAAATCTTAGGTTTGTTTGCTGTGTGAAGTTTTAAGCAAAGTGGTGCCAAAGTTAAAACTTGGCCGTGATTAGTTCATTGACGTTTTCTGAATGAATTAATTCGCTGGTGGAGAATATTGAGTCAAAACCTCAGAAGTCATGGAGAAATGGCAGAAGTTGCTTGGGCAAATTCTTTGGATTAAAGGATGAAGTAATTATCCTTTGATATTTTGTACTTTGTGATCTGTGCAATTGTTTTTGGCATTGGTGAAACCGGGAAAAGAGGAAGCTAATAAATGAATAAATCCTTCGGCGCTATATGCCATTCTCATTCCAGTATAACTTTAAAGTGACTTCTGCCCACCCAAATTGAGTTGATGAAGTGTTTCAGTGTTCTGAAGAATTTCAATTTCCTCCGGTGGAGATCGAGCGGATTGAACCGAAGTATTGTGAGGACGGACGTTTCTTCTGAGAAATGACAATATAGAAACCACCAAAACATCACATTTGACAAAACTCCAATTTATGTAGAGCGTACCTGTAGTGTCTACAGCAAAGACTATTACAGCAAACAACAAAATAACTTCATTTTGACTCATTTTGAATGTGGGATTTTCCTTTGGATAAAGAGTTTAGCAGTATGCCATTTTGAGATGCAAGATGTACCAAAGCTTAATACCAAAAGATTTTGTCCCTTTGAAACTAGTAAAGAATGTTTGGATTATAAGGCAATTGTATGTCCTGTGAGTGTGTATTTTTACTTTGAAATAAAGAGAAAAAGAAAAGAATATGTAAAAAGCATAGAGAGACACTAGTAATAGATGTGAGAGATACGTTGAAGATTGTGTTGCTATACTGCCCTCTACAGGTCATATTAAGAATGAATTCAACTGGTGGCGCATTCACTTAATACAATTCAATTCCCAGATAACACACATATTGATCAAATAAATATCATATATTTTGAATACACTATAAGTTGCTTTGGATGAATGCATAGAAATGAATACACATGAAACCATTTACATTTATTCTAACACTATTAAAGTGTATTCACTTAATTGTATTTAAATTCTGTCTGTTTTAAGAAATGCAAATTTGACAAATTAAAGGTTCCAGAAAATCCCTCTAAAACAAATTTTCATTTTGCAGGGAGAGAGAGGAGAACCAGGACCGCCTGGTAAAGGTGAACGTGGAGAGACAGGTCCAGCAGGATACAAGGTGAGCAAATAAGGATTTGAATGGTTAACTATGCCGTAGATTTTATAAAGACATATTCAGTCTATTGTACGGATATAAGCAGTGGTCTAGACGGCAGAGATTCATAGATTTATATTTTTAAATCATAGATGCAGCAAATCCCACTGTATTTCTGTCTGAAGTTTACATAGAATTCGGAGGATATTCGTGTGGATAAAAGATAGAAATTCAGCACATTTTTAGGGAATTCGCTCCTTTAAGTAATGTTTGTATTTAACTTTGGAGAACTGGCCGCATTGTGAATCAATCTACATGCAATCTTACAGCGATGCACCTGCATTTAAAAATGATGTATAGTTGACTCCCCCTAGCGGTGATGTTTAGAACTTGGCGAAATTGTGTTTTGTGTGGGCCCATTGTCAAACGTGACCGCCAAGAGTTTAATTGCGTGTTGACCTTGGTATAAATATTAAAACCACCAAATTACCTTGGGGATATGAAATAATGGTCCTGCCAAACTTCTTCAGGAAACTATTTGCTTAAAATGAGATTTAGACACGGGTTCATTTCCTCTACCTGTGATCTTTCCACCAACAGCAGTACTGGAGTGAGCTCTGTTTGTGTTGTGGCTTTTCGTCCCTATAGTCTAAACAACGACACATGAGATGTAATCAATCCACCCTCTTCTTATCAGAACTCCCGAAGGAAACTCAGTTTATTGATGGACAGCCTGACTTTCCAGAGTTCAAATAAACAAATCTGTTATTAGAGCTACGTCATGAAAACCGCATAACCTGTGTAATTCTCATGAGGGGCTTGAGGAGTGAACAGACGGGTCTTTGTTGAATTGAATCAAATTATCGCTGCTTGAGTAACATTAAGGATGATGATGAACGTGACCACTCACACATCTGCTTCTGTATCCCACATGAAAATACTACTATAGTAAACTTTCGTATTTACTATAGTAAATGCTAGGAAAATTCCTAGGTACTGTAGTATTTTTAACCTTACCGTAGTAAATATTCAAATATACTGCGGCGTTTACAACACTTTATCCATTAACTCAAGTTAATATTACAGAACTTTACACAGTTTACTAAAATAAGTACTGTAGTATTTTAACATGTTTCATGTTGGTATGTGTTTAAATGTATTAATAATACATCTATAACTTGTTAGGGCGAGCCGGGGGAGCCGGGTACTCTAGGCCCTAAAGGTTACAAGGTCAGTAAATGTGATTTAATAAAACATGCATTAAAAATAAAATGTGAAAGACATTCAACGTAAGTCTTATAATGAGGAAAGTATGTTTGTTTTTACAGTTTAAATGTAATCTCGGTGTCTTTTACTAACAGGGGGACACAGGAGACAAAGGAGATGACGGCCAAGAAGGTCCGCAAGTAAGTAACTGACAAACAAATGCATGTGCCATTGGTGTGTAAATGAGCTTTATTCTGACATCATTCTTAAATGATTGACATCATGACCACTGGTGGCTGTGGGGTAGTTCAGAATATGTGAACGGACATTCGTGCGATATGAACTTTCCATCATTTAGAGAGTTGGATAGAAGAGAAATAAATGTGTGAGTGTGCGACAAACCAAAATGCTCTGTAATGTTGACGCAATCGGGTTAAGGTTACATTTGACCGAATAAAACCAGAGAGAACCAGATTCATTGATTATTCACAGATCCGGGGCATAATCCAAAGAAACGGGTGGGTAAATAAGTGACTTGCAATAAATGCGTGTCTGTGCAGTGAAAAGTAGTTTTGGGTTCTTAGGACTGTGCATCCTGGAGCAAAGTCCTTGTCGTAAATTGACTTGCCTGAGTCACTATTTACTTATCGTATGAAAAAGGATGCATTGAAAGTGAACGGTGACCGAGGCTGTCAGTCACAAATGGTTTGCGTTTTGTGTTGTACGAAAGAACAAAAGCCATATAGATCTCAAAACTCAAACCAATGAGTGAACAGTTTGTATTTTTGCCTAGCTTTAAGTTTAAGATTTAAGTGCAGATTAAATGAAACATACCCACTGGTCCAAGCTTATCTCAGATCAAAATAAATGTTTTCTTCTTTTTATCAGTTCAATTTTACTTTTAACCAGTCTATCAAACTATCATTGTCACTCAGGGTCCACCCGGAGATAAAGGTGACCAGGGTACAACTGAAATCATTGACTACAATGGAAACATCCAAGAGGCTCTTCAGGTAAGCGACCTTTAACCTTTCATTTATGATCATATCTCTGAGCTGCGATAAACTGAGCAGAGGTTTCACTAGTGTAGTTAAAGGGCCGTTCACACCAAGAATGATAAAAATACTGATTACTATAACAATGTTTAAAAAATCTGTACAAATTTATATTAGGACTATATTATAACGCCTGCGATTCATTCTTTCAGATTAACGCGTTAAAATTATTTAAATTTTATTTCATATTTAACAAGTTTCTTAAGGTACTAACAATATATAAACAAAAATAATCTTACTTCAACCAGTTCGAAAAAGACAAAATAACATAGCCTAGTTATTGTCAACAAGCGTTAACGAATTAATAGCCTAGCCTAATGCAACAAATATGTTACATGCGTGAATTGTAGAAGCATTATAATTATAACATGTAAAATATATGTAACATACAGAAAGCCGCAGAAAGTGCAATTAGAAGCGTTGCAATCATAACATTCACGTATTTCCAAACTACGTATTTCTGCATGCATACTCACTGAATTCATAATACTAATTAAAACATTAGTAAAACAGTTAAAACATGAGTACATTTAATTTAATACGTTTCCAACAGTAATAACAAGAACAAATTGAATCTTACTTCAACCAGTTCGAACGTGTGTAATAGACTAACACAAGTCATCGCCGTTATTGTTTTCATCCTCTTACCACACAGTCTTTGGTCGAGCTCTTTGATCACTGGTTTGCCTTATATCCTTTATAAAATCCACAAGCAAATCTATTATTACCTGTCTTCTCTCTGGAATCGGGCGTTTGCAGATTTCACCTCGTTTGCTTCGTGGACGTGGTGTTCGTCTGACTAACATTTGGCGTTGTGGTTGGGTGTTTCGATCGCAGATGGTTGTGCATAGAAGTTGTACTGCTGTTATATTTTAAAGTAGTCTTACAGAGTTGGCAAATTACGTTATTTTTGTCATCCTTGACGAAGTACTTCCACACATCCGTTGCGTGGTGCTTGTTGGTGACGTTCACCATTTTTAGTTAATTTCTTCTTCTTTAGAGTTTATTGGCGGTTGGCAAAGCGACTAAGGGGCTGTGTCCAACGAGGCGTTTACGCCTGCGGCCGGCGTGTTTTTTCAATTGTTTTCAACGGTAACGCCACGCTTTTAAAAAAAGCCATCAGTTGAATTTTTTTCTGCTCAGCGCTGGTGCTATGCGTTTTTCCCACTATCAGCGCCGCCGTTCGACTGGGCGCCCAGAGTTGAAAAATGCTCAACTTTTGGCAGAACGCTGCGATTGCAGCGGGCGTTTTCTGCCAAACTCCTGCCGTTTTAAGCCGCATAAATGCACCTCGGTGGACACAGCCCCTTAAGATGCATTACCGCCAACGACTGGACTGGAGTGTGGATCATGGTCTTTGCATTTTCAGAGCAAAAACAAAACAATTAATTAATTTCTGGTCAATGCAGGGGCGAGTAGTCGATTGCTTTCTACAGCGCCGACTAGTGGTTGAAGTAGTCGACCACTCGACTACTCGACTAGTCTATGCAAGCCCTAGTGTGCGCTCCATTTAGTTTTCTTAGTTTGATTTTGTTTTTCATTTTTGGTGTGAATAGACCTTAAAAGTGCAGCCAGTAAATGTTTGTTGTCACTGGTCGATATGACAACACCAATTATCAGTGTCTTTTGCATTCGCGTTGCGTGCAATCACATTTATAATACATCCGTCTAAGCGACCAACGTGTCCGTTCTGGCCCCATACGTTAGCGGCCCACCGGAAAAACGCCCAATACGCCAGATGACCAGTACGCCCCTGCTACTCATGTACGTCATGTTAATTTAAGAAGTTTCAAGAAATGAAACGTACTTGGATGCAAAACAAACAGCCGTGAAACAAAGCTAGCTCTTGTTCTGCAACTCTTTTTAGCGCCTCAGTGTGCTGATAACGAAACAGCGCCTCCACTGTGGCGTAATTCACTGCAGTTACAAATGACAGTCTGTTAAATGCACCCGACATAATTTTGGCGAGAGTCTGCACGACATTTGACGGAGGCGGCCGCCTCCAATTTCTCTATGCAGGAAAAACCCTGCAGTTACATTGTAGACATACTCATTTACTCTCATATTCATTCAGCAATCAGAAGTGTCTGATAATGGAGGCTTACCAAGATAAAGTTTACAGTATTTGATCATGTGATCAGTTTTCATTAGGACACAAATGACCCTATATATGTACTGTAAGTGCTGAAGTTTTTTCAATGTAGTCATTTAAGTGGTGCTCCTAAAGCAATGGGCACGTACGAAAAAGCATGCTGACACACTATCTGGTGCAGAACTATAATCTTATCTCTTACCTTTTCTTCCTGACCGCCTGCAGAAGATAACCACTATTACAGTTACGGTAATTCACCGTCTTGTCTGTGTGTTACAGGAGTGCTGTATCTTTGTTCAGCATGAACTTCCATAAACCTGTTTCTCTCAGCTAATTCTGTTAATGCCCCCTTAATCTTAAGAAAACATTGTGTGTCGCTTTGACAAAGTTTATTAACTCTTTCCCCACCAGCCTTTAAAAAAAGTTGCCAGCGTTTTTTAACATTTTCACTAAAATTTGATGGCTCACAGTACATTTTTTGTAACGAATATATGGACAAACAATATATCAAATGAAAGAACAGAGTCTCTGCTATTAAACAAAAGAAACCGTATTCTTCTATCTTCATTTGTTCTTTTTTATCACCCTTAGATCTGGGTAGGTTTCTTATTTCTTATAGATAATTAACATTTTCTTTCAAAGACTCCGCCCAGATTAGACTCAGAACAATGATTAAAAACCGATAAAATATATAAGTTCTAGGTTCAGAGATTCTGTACTTTTTCCAAAGGTGTGTAACAGCGCCACCTGCTGTACAACAGTACAACAACCGATTGCCGTAACTCGTTGATTTTTAAATGACGAGATAACTCGTCAATTGGCGGGGAAAGAGCTAAAGCTTGTCTTATCTTACCTTTTATTTCTGTTTTAACAAAGGTCAAATGCCTGAAGGGCTTGAAGAGCTTTAAAAAGAGACTGAAAATTCTGTGATTATTTACTCACTCTCATGTCAATCATGACATTCTTCCTTCTGCAGAACACAAAAGAAGATATAACACAAAAGAGACCAAACAACACTGACCCCCGTTGACTTCCATTGCATGGACACAAAACCACTGAGACATTTCTCAAAATATTTTCTTAAGAACGAGTCATATACAGGTTTTGAGCAACATGAGGGTGAATAAATGATGACAGAATTGTTGTTTTGTCCCTGACTCCATAAGGACTTCATAAGAGTTTTAAATAGTTTTGTGGATAATTTTGTTCATGAAGTGAGAAATGGCCCTTGTCGCTCATGTTCTCACCTGTGTTGTTTTGTCACCTGTGTTGTTTGTATATAACAAAAAATCTGTCAGCCGTAACCTCGTATCTCCATATTTCATCATTTTTTTAATTTTCATTAATTATGGATATTGGTCACCCTTCATGTTTGATTGTGGGTTTTGCAAATATTTAACGACTGAAAAGTATCGAAAAGAGCTTGTCGACTGACATGTCAGTGTTAAATGATTTTAAAAATACAATGTTTTTTTCAGTTTCCTGAAAAGTTGCTGTTTTGGAGATACCAGGATGTGTTGCTTGTATTTTAAGCGTACCCAATTTTTGACTTTTTAAAATCTGTGTTAAACATTTGGGGGCTTTTAACTTCACATTAATATACTATGATCTCCTTTCATTTCTTTTTGTGATTTAGGGTCCTCCGGGACCTCCCGGGCCGTTTGGACCAAAGGGTGTAAAGGTAAGCACATTCATGCATTGCTTGATTATCCATTAACATTCAGGGCTTTTTGGGTAACTGAGGGTGAGAGTCAGATATTTGATGTGCTTGGAACAATGTAAAGATGATATAAGCAACCTGAAGTCTTTCAGATCGCAAAGTTTTTTATTTGAGTATTTGAGAGAATTATTGTTGCTTTTCACAGGGTGATCAGGGTGGTCCTGGCCTTCCGGGCCTGGATGGAGAACGGGTAAGGGGACTGGAATATTCTTATTGTCTAGCTACTATTGTGTGTCTCAAATATCTCACCCTATCACTTATTACATAATGATACGTCAGAATTAATATCATCCACACATGTCCACAGGGTCACAAAGGCTCAAAAGGTGACATGGGAATTCCTGGAATATCAGGAGAAAAGGGAGCAATGGGACTTCCGGGCTTACAGGTAAAATGTTTTGTGTGTCATTTGTTGATATTAATAGTGTTGCGCTTTTTTTTTCTTTTTCTTTCTGGAGATGTACATTGTATTCCATAAGGTACCTTAAAGCTCCACGTAAATACCATGGTACAAAAATGTAAAGTAGTATAATATGGTATTAGCATCAATAATAATAAGGGTAATTATAAATAAAGTCTCATTCTGTGGCATTGTTCGGTCAAGTTAGATGATTTTTTTGGTAATGTGCCTGCAGGGTGTGAGTGGTCTGAAAGGAGACAAAGGAGATGCCGGGCTCTCTGGTCCTCAGGGACCTTCAGTAAGTACAGCCAACAACCATGTACAAACAAAACGTGATCTAAGAATACATGCATAACAATGACAACATCAGTAAATGTTTTGATGGGTTTCATAGTTTTGAATATTTAATGCCAAATTAATTTGACATTGAGTTATATTTGACAGATTGCGCGATGATTCAGGGCCATTTAAATTGCATTCTTATATCAAGAGTTATTGTTACCTGCTGTATTTCTTGTGCGCTGTATATAAACAGCCGTTGAACAAATTCTCAAAAAAGTCTCAAAAAAGAGACCATTTCAACTAAATCCAACCTCAGGAGTGACATACAGTAGTCATCCAACAGCAATGTGAAAGACTGACCGCATGACAAGACACATGAAAACTGTGATTAATATCAAGTTTATCACATAAAACAATTATTTTTTTACTTTTCCTAAATGTAGAAATATGGCTGTCGTGTTGCTTAAAAGTGAATATTAACTAGTTTTCTTTGCAATATTTAAGGTCTGAAAAAATACAGAGCGTCTTTTCTGTTATTTTCACCTGTTTCTCCGGTTTACATTTTCTGCAAATAAATGCAAATAGAAATATTATTTTTATTTTAAATTTGGGAGAAATATTGTTAGTAATTCACAGAATGAAACAAAATGATCATTTAACCTAAACACATCCATATAAATAGTAAATTCAGAAAAACTGAAAGTAATTTTGAAATGGTCTCTTTTCCACGGCTGTATATTTCGGTCATACATATTTTAAAAAATTTGTCTCACATAAACAGATCATTGGGCCCCCCGGTGCACTGGGGCCTCATGGACCACCTGGACCCATGGTGAGTTAAAACACTCAGAGTACATGCTTACACAAAACATCTGTGTACATGTATATAGTAGCCTATAAACGGTTTCATTGGATGCACATGCCTGGCCCGAAGTAAACTTCCGGTCTGTGTTTTGTTATAATATCACAATATATTTTATATTTAATTTATATGAATATTAATTTATATTCATATTTTATTGTATGTTAATTAAATTAAAACTACTCAACAGTTGATTGATTCAATTGATTCGTGGTGGAGGTCTACCGGAAGTTAAGTCTGGTCACATAACGTTTGTTTACCTCTGAAACTGTCTACGCACATATACACCTGTTCTTTGTACATTGATAGTTATGCAAGCTTGTGGTTTATTGCTTTTACTTCATGTCTGTATAAACTTATATAGATATCAAATCATATCCAAGGAGACTACGTGATGGACATGTACTTTAGATTGCAAAACATGAGACATTCTGTAAATGTCTGCAGCTCAGAGTTTGCCTACTGAAATCCACATTTGACTGTCTTAGGCCATGTTCACACTTGACTTCTTTTTTGAAGCTGCTAGCGTCTGTTATACATGATTAATCCTATGGAGTAAACCGTGTTTTCAAATAAAGTCTTGAGCGCTTTTTTAAACGCCAGCGCCAACGTCTTTTTCTGCAGCTCAGAGCGTCTTTTGAGGTTGAAAAAAGTTCAACTACGTCAAGCACCTTTTTCACAGCTGACCAATGACAGAGAACTGTCGTTTCCAATAAAATGGCTGCGAAAACGCCCGTTGGAGCATAGTTTTGTATAAATGTAAGTTTAATTTTCACTTTCAATAACTTTTGATTGCATTTCTAGTGAGAAATTACTATTGTAGTTTTTAAATATGTGCAAAGACGCTCTGTGTTTATAATTCAAATTGACTTGCGTTACGCTGCCTATGAAACCTGTCCTGGTAAGCTGCCTTCACGCACAAATGCTATCTTTGAACATTGCCGGCTGCTATTTTGTAACCACAACGCTGCAAGCGTTTTTGTTTTTACTAAAAAAGTACCATTGTCAACTTTTTCTTGTCAAAAAAGAAGTCAAGTGTGAACACGGCCTTATGTTGTTGTTGTTTTTTGTCAATGTCTTTCAAACGATTGTGCAGTATTGTGCAGTCTGTCTCTTTTAGGAAAAATGACCAAAAATGATTGACGACTCATCTTGTACTACACAGATTTTGGGCCAATCAGATGGACTCATTTCTTTCACTGTTAAATAGCAAATCAGAGTTCTTGACTATGACCTAACTAAACCCCATTGGCTATTTTAGAAAGACATGCATGATGCTTTGATATTTTTCTCTCTCACTTTTAACAATAAACATTTTGATGCATAACAGAACATTTTCATATGGTCTTAACATGTCGGAAAGCTTTCAAAAGCACTATATATTACAAAAAGTGATGTTTTGTTTGTTATGCATGTGTTGCAGGGTCCTCATGGATTCCCTGGGCCAAAGGTAAGTCATTACGGGATGGAGAATGTCTGTGATATAGTTGAAATCAATGCACGTCATATTAGTTACTTAACTTCAATGTAATCCTTTCCTGAATTACACAAATGAATCCCACCCGTCATGATAAAATAAAATACTGATATTTGGTGTTTAAGGCATGCTGCAAATTTAGCATCAATCTTTCAGAAAGCAAACTTCTGCTGAATATGAAAGCAATTGGTTGAATTGTTTATGATTTCATTGTCCTTGTTTCTAAATTATTATTATGTCTCCTATCTCCACTGTTCATTCCACAATTTGTTATCTGTAGCTGCTTCGCAACAATCCCAAATTGAATCCTGCAGCAGGCCTTATTCAACACTTGGACTCTTTTCCAAAATAAACGTTTCTAGTCATCCCAGTCATTATAGAACATCACGTTAAATTCACTCGGGAGGATCTTAAATTATTTGGTTCATCCAGCCAATGGAAAACACGGCCTCCTGAGTGAATTTTACCCAGCGTTCCCTAACCCAGCCTCCTCTCTATTTAGGGGGAACCAGGGTTGCATGGTCTCAAAGGATTGCGTGGGGAGCCCGGGCATAAGGGCGACAGAGGACCCCTGGGTCTCCCCGTAAGTACTGTACACGACAGCCGTGCATCCTGGGATCTCAGTGCTTCTTTGACTCAGCATCCTCTAACCTTTCCCATCATTCCCCCGGCTGTTCATTTGCTGTTGAGAATGTTTCACGTTTCTTAAAGGGACAGTTCACCCAAAAATGTTGTTCCCCCTGCAGAGGAAAAGTGTATTGCACAGGGGTTACTCTTTTTATAGATCAGGAGATTTGATGGAGTTCTCAGGAATGCTTGGAGAGAAATGAAACCAGAAACATGAGACGGAGCATGGAGGTGCAAAATGAAGGTCGTAATTTGAGTAAATTTGATGAGAAATGTTTTGGTTCATATTGAGATCTTCTATAATATTGACTTGACAAATCTGAGCTCAGTTGATATCTCCTCTGAAACTCTAATGGAGACGTTTCTTCGTATTTTTCTCAAGAGAGACAGATGAGACTTGAGCTCAAGTTTCCATTTGCTCTCCGTTTAAACTCCTTGATGTCTAAAGGAAATATGAAAGAGATCGATGATTTCTCTTACAAGCGTTATTTTCCTCTTCGTTTTTTGGGTGAACTGACCTTTTAATTGAGTTAATTTCACCTGCTGTCACCCCTTAAACCTTACGTGTTGGTTAAACGTCCATTTGTTGTTCTGTTGGTTAACAGCTGAGTTGACAAGGTTTTTTTTGTCTGGTTCATCATGTACTAATCCCACTTTTCATACCTCCACTCATACCTCCATAAATGCACAGGGAGCGTCTGGCTCAGACGGCAAGCCGGGACCCAGGGTGAGTCTCAAGCAACCACCATTCATCCCCCCACAACCATCGTAGATCTTAAAAAAACAAATACCACAATGAGTCACGAGACACATTTATGGTGGATGGGGGAGAGTGGTTAGACTCGGTATTGTTCATGTTTTATCAATGTTCAACTTTTACACCTGCTGGTTAAATCTCAAGTCAGCCGAGACTACTCTAGGTCTGTTTAGTATAAAAAGCATAAGATGTCAATACGCTCTTGCTTTTTTAGTCTTTTTTGCATCTGTCTTTAATGGCTTTTGATCGGATCACATAAAGCGGTTGATGTTACATCCGAAAAAATAGATATTAAACAACAAAACATACTCTGTCTCTCTACTGATGAGTGTGACATTAACCCAAATTTAACGCTCACTCATCCATTAACACACCAGTGGTTGTCCTTCATGCTCCTCAGTGTGTTTATATGATGTTTGTGTGCATGCCAATATGATAAGAGGAATATGTGTTTAGTGAAATGATGGTGTTGCTCATTGTAAAGATTGAGTAGTTTATGGCAACTGTGTTTACATGAGTCTTTATAAAAGCGAATGTCTTAAACCCTCCCTTATTTATAGGGTGTGGATGGACCAGTCGGTGCATCTGGTCCAGCGGGTCCAAAGGGAGATAGAGTAAGTTTTTATTATGGGTTTCATGACTTTTCTTGTTGTTTTTTGTAATCTTACGTGGGTCAGATGAGGGTAAAAACGGATGTAGTAAATTATTCAAATGAAACTGGAAAACAGCTGATTTGTGTTTTTTGTGTCTGGGAAATCCGTGCGAATTCTCACATAAAGGTTTACTATCTCAAAGTGATAGTTCAGCCCAAAATGAAAATTCTGTAATGATTTACTCACCGTTTTTCTGGATAACAAAAAAGAAAATATCTTAAAGAACATTGGTAACCAAACAGCACTGGCCCCCATTGATTTCCATTGTATGAGCACAAAACCACCAAGACATTTCTTAAAATATCTTTGCTGTTTTACCAAAAAAAAGAGTTTTGAATGACATGCGGGTGAAATAATGATGACAAAATGTTGATTTTTGATTGAAGTGTCAAGTTCAGAAATGACCTTCCCAGGGTGATTTCGACATGGTTCTCTATAGGAATTTTAAGTCGATACTATACATTTAATGTGTTTACATGAAAGATGCTGTTCAATGTATCTGTCACAGGGTGAAAAGGGGGATGTTGGCGATCCTGGACCCAGAGGGCCGTATGGGTTACCTGTGAGTACTCCTAAACAATTATTTTACCCCTGCTGAAAAAATCAATAGAAACCATTAAAGAAGTTGTAATGGTTTTAATGGTTTTAAAAGGATTTGTATTGGTTTTAATGGAAACTATAATGCTTCTACTGGTATGTGACGGAATCTATTGGTGGGATGTTTAATTCTACTGAAATAATGCCCAAAACACACTAGAAAAATGAGTTTGTTATGGTTTTAATGGACAAAGCTAATGGTTCATAATGGTATTTTAATGGAAACCAAAAGAATTTCTGTAATGGTTTCTATTGGGTTTCTATCAGCACCCTGCTGAAAAAAAACAATAGAACCCCAACAGAAACCATCACAGAAATTCTAATGGTTTACAATAAAATACCATTATGAACCATTAGATTTTTCCATTAAAGCCATTACAAAATTCCTTTTTGTAGTGTGTTTTGGGCATTATTCCAGTAGGATTTAACATCCCACCAATAGAATTCATCACATACCAGTAGAACCATTACAGTTTCCATTTAAACCAATACAAATCCCTTTAAACCCATTAAAACCATTATAATTTCTTTAATGGTTTCTATTGTTTTTTTCAGCAGGGAGGTAACCCCTGCTGAAAAAAACCATAGAAACCACTAAAGAAGTTGTAATGGTTTAAATGGTGTCTATTGGTGTGTGATGGATTCTATTGGTGGGATGTGAAATCATATTGGAATAATGCCCAAAACACACTACAAAAAGGAATTTTGTAATGGTTTTAATGGAAAACGTTATTGGGTTGTATTCTAATGCAAACCATTATAATTGCTGTGATGGTTTCTATTAGGTTTCTATGGTTTTTTTCAGCAGGGACATTAAAAAAGTTGTAATGGTTTTAAAAGGATTTGTATTGGTTTTAATGGAAACTATAATGCTTCTACTGGTATGTGATGGAATCTATTGGTGGGATGTTTAATTCTACTGGAATAATGCCCAAAACACACTAGAAAAATGAGTTTTGTAATGGTTTTAATGGAAAAGGCTAATGGTTTGTAGTGGTATTTTAATGGAAACCAATAGAATTCCTGTAATGGTTTCTATTGGGTTTCTATAGTTTTTTTGAGCAGGGAACACTCCACCAATAGAATCCATCACATACTGTACCAGTAGACACCATTATAGTTTCCATTAAAACCAATACAACTCCCATTATAATCATTAAATTCATTTTCTACTGTGTTTTGGGCAGGGTTGTATTGTTTTTTTGCAATAAGGTTTCATAACATGAACAGTTAGACAAAGTCCTAAATAATCATTTGTGACCCTGGCGACAAAACCAGTCACAAGGGTCAATTTTTTTAAATTGAGATTTATATATCATCTAAATAAATCAGCTGAAACGATAAGCTTTCCATTGATATATGGTTTGTTAGGAAAGGACAATATTTGGCCGAGATACAACTATTTGAGATCTTTACTTTATTCTCTAATGATTTTTGGCAAAAAGAAAAAACGATCATTTTGACCCATGCAATGTTTTTTCATGACTGGTTTTGGGGTCCAGGTTCACATCTGCCCATTTCCGATCACAATTTCTCAAATGCTCTCTCTCTCTCTGTCTTTTTTCTTCAAGGGAGCTGCTGGAACACCAGGAATGGATGTGAGTTGTCGGTCCAAATGTTTGCTTGTGTTGGCGTGTCTTGTATTGTTTGCGGGTCACTTTATGCTGCTGTTCTGCCAGCTGTAGCTTCCCACAACCCCAGTGAAGTTCTTTAGCCCTGGACCGATCTGACTCCAGGCTTGTGTAATTACCTGTAGTTGTATTTTTACAGGGGTTGCCAGGCTTAAAGGGAGACAAGGGCGACGAGGGGGAAAGAGGAGAAAAGGTGATTGTAACAGAGATGTTGTGAAATAGGGAATGATTAGATCTGATGTCAATGGACATTTACAGAGTAGATCAGGAAACAGAGACCGGATTGGGAGATCGGTGTGAAGATCTTTTCATACATTTTACAAACCTATTTTATATTGCTGAATCGTTTAAGAATTGGGTATTTGTATTTCATCGTTCAGTTTTATTTTCAAACAACCTTTTTGACCATCCCATAATCATAAATGTCCGTTGCAAATCATTCATAGTTTATTGTCGAATGAAAATATTTGTTTTTACTCCGATGAGAAATACAGTCCATTGACAACAGGCAGTTGGTTTTCTAATGGCTCTGTATTGACCTCTTTCTTCTCTTGCATGTTTTCTTTCATTAACATACGATGAATTCATTTAAAGAACGTTTTGTTTACATCGTAGAATTACATTTAGTTTTATACTTATACACTCTTAAAAATAAAGTTGCTTCACGGTGCCAATGGAGAACCTTTTTATGTCTAAATGGTTCCGTAAAGAACCTTTAACATCCGAATCACCTTTCTGTCTCTTCGCAGGGAAAACAGTTCTTGAGATTATAAACCGGTAAGAAAGAGATGGTTCTTTGACTGAATGGTTCTTTGTGGAACCAAAAATGGTTCTTCTGTGGCATCGCTGTAAATAACCTTTTAAGCACCTTTATTTTTAAGAGTGCAGAAGAACCATTTGTGGTTCCACAGAGAACCATTCTGTCAAAGAACCATCTCTTTCTTACCTTTTTATAATCTGAAGAACCTTTTTTTCGCCACAAAGAATCTTTTGAGGATGTTAAAGGATCTTCATGAAACCGTTTAGACCAAAAATGGCACCTTTGTTTTCAAGAGTGTGTTACTATTATGCATTTTTCTATGCGATGTTGTGAAATGAACGCAAAGTCTCGAAAGCTAAATGCTACATTTATATATGGTTTTGTAGATTATGATATGGTAGATTATGTCATGACTTCTAATGTATATCAAGCTTTGCTCATGGTTCTTCTGAAAACTGTATCCCTTCCTTTTTTTGTGTGTGCATCGCATGGGCTACAAACACTCATATACGTCATGCGTTTATTCTGTACATTCCGTTTTTTCACCAACATGTGTTATTTCAAACTTTGTTTATAATGTATAAGTGTAATTCAGCTTGATCGAGCAGATGATGTTGAGAGAACGGTTTATTCTCTGTTGCTGTGAAATGATGGAGGGGATACGGTTTTGTTTCTGTTTGTGTGGTTTGCAGGCGGGTGGGTCGGGTGGGCTTTTTGGGTTGGGCTGCTGTGGGGATTTTTCCTGCTTTTCTTTCCCTTCCCTTGTGCCCTTGTAAGACTGCTGTTGATCCTGTCCCCTTTATGGACCTGCTCACATCTCACGTATCTGCCATTCCCACCTAACTCTTCCCGTCCTTTCCTGTCTCCGGCGTTTCCCTAGTAACACTTTTCAGTGACCTTTGACTTTTTTGACAATGCAAAAAAACCTTTCCCTATATGCCAACGTTTACCAAGTGCAATACATTTGTTTGCCTGTCAGATTTAGGACTTTTGTTTAATATTCTGCACTTGTAAGTTCATGGTGAAGTATGTTGCACTTAAGCCTAAAATGCTTTTCTGAAGAAACTCTGTAGAACTTTTCTCATTAGACTTCGGCTGATCAAACTGTTGTGTCCACAGGGGGAGAAGGGAAAGAAAGGCAAAAAAGGGCCTAAGGGGGAAAAAGGAGAACAGGGTGCCCCAGGATTAGATGCACCTTGCCCATTGGTATGTCCCAGCCGAGAGCTGGAAAACCGCTCCTGACGGCGGACCCTCAAGGGAAGAGCGGTCCCGTGGTCAGAATGGCGACCCACCTCATCCTTGACCTAGTTAATGTGTTAATTAAAGCAAGATGCATTATGGGATGCCAGAACAAGTTGGTCCCGTAAATTTAAACATCAAGGATTGATGGTTCAACGTGGTTGCTAGGAAACCACTGGGCCGCTCCTCTCTGCCCTGTGCCGTGTCCTCTAAGCGAGAGGCCGGAAGGGCGCCTGCAGCCTCTATCCCAATAACACTCCCAGTTCCCTTTCTATGATGCAGGGTTTCCGGGGCTTAAAGGGTGAAAAGGGAGACCCAGGTCAACCTGGTTTGGATGGGCTGGATGCCCCGTGCCAATTGGTACAGTATCTTCTTTTCCTACCTCTCCCGTGCATGTCACCTCCTGCGTCCTGAGCTGCTGTCATAAATGTTCATGAGTGCTTGTATCTCCATGCATGGCTTATGAACGGCGGAACTGAGCTTATTTCATTGTCCTTTCACATTTAACACATACAGAAATAGAATAGAATATAGAATATATATACATAGATGCCTCATTGTAGATATCTCATGTATGCAAGTTGAGTGATGTCGGCAACTGACATGTTGACTGTTCCAAGATGGCAGACATGCCAACATGTCTGGACAAGGTCGTATGTGGCATCTAGGTATACATACGTTTGGTTATCCCTACTAACACAAGTATTCACTCATCTATCTCTTATTAACTAGATTCTCTTAAATATTTAAAAATACTTGTCATATCATGTGGCCTGGGGCTCGGAATGATTTGTTAGCTCACAGTATCTCCTATAGCATCACAAGTGCTTTTCTCCCCTGTTAGAATAACCTTAAATATTCTTGTTTTCAGTCAGAAGTAACATTCGATTTGACTTTCTAACTATGAAATTCAACTTGTTTTTCTCAAATGAAATAACTAGTACTAACATCCCTTGATCCCCATAATACTCTATGTTGTGTTGTACCGGTTTAGTGGTACAGTGATCAAGTACAGTAGATACAGCTGAAGCATGGGTCTCTCTCCTCCAGTCTTTAACCCTTTCCTGTAACTTCTCATACTATATATCTGTTCCAATTGGGCACTTGATCCAACTGAAGGATGAGGAAAATCACCCCGTCATATCCTGAGTCTCCAAGTGAAAGAACTAGATTCATAGATTTGATAACATATGATTCAAAATACGATACATTATTAAAAGTAGAGCATTGGGGCATGTGTGAATTATTTATATGTCGTGGAGTCCACATTGAATAACTGAAACTCATAATGTTATTTAAGCAGAGATATAAACAAAATGATCAAATGTAAACAATTTATTACAGTATTTTAATGTATTATGTAATTATTAATATTGTACTTTGTATATTATGGATTACTAAATATTACTGTTATATATAATTTTTGCTGTGGTCTCAGATTTAATTTGATGTGGACTTCACGCTATAAGAGACCTATTTAATGCACATCATTTTAATAATAGTAATAATTTGCATGTCTGGTTCTGGTTCAGTCTGAATTTCATTGTTTTTTATGAGTTGGCCAATGGTGTTTAAAGACTGGAAACCAGTTTGTCATTATGGCAAACCATGTTTTTTTTATTATGAATTAGTGAGCATCATCCTCATTACAATGCCTGGTTTGCTTTGCCATAAATCAATCAATGAAAGTGTGGATTGCTTTTAATTATTTTATTTATTGGATAATATTGTCTTTGCATGCACCATTGACTATCACATTATCACAATAAATCATCATTTCAATTTAAAAGTACTTTATTGACATAATTGTGTGTGCCACATACAGCCGCGGGAAAAAATAAGAGATCATTTCAATATTCCAAAACAGTTTTTATAAATGTACTATATATAGGTTTGTGTTTAGATAAAATTATCATTTTTGTTTCAGTCCGTGAACTAATAACAATATTTCTCCCAAATTTCAAATAAAAATGTTGTTTCTATTTGCATTTATTTGCATAAAAAGGAAAACTTGAGAAACAGGTCAAAATAACAGAAAAAAATGCAGACCTCAAATACTGCAAAGAAAACAAGTTCATGTTCACTTTTACACAGTAATATTTCTACATGTATTTAGGAAAATTTCAAAATTATGTTTTATGTGATAACCTGGATTTTAATCACAGTTTTCATGTGTCATGTCATGCTGTCAGTCTTTCACGTTGCTGTTGTATGAATTTACGTCACTCCTGAGGTTTGATTTTGTTGAAATTCAACAGACACTGGACGCGAATGACCACAGAACATCCATGCTGGTTAAATGAAAATCTGAAATGTTTTTTTATATTTTCCCACAGCTGTATATACATAAAACACTAAGGGCCCTAATCGTACACCCGGCACAATGCGGCGCAACGCGTTGTTTAAATAGCAAATGCATTTGCGTCCTGGGCGTGCTGGTCTAAAAAAGAGGTGTGTTCAGGCACATTGTTGGCGCGTTGCTATTTTGAGGAACTGAAAATAGTCTAAAGTCATTGGTGCAATATTTTGTTGTTGTTATTTAAAGATCGCGTTAGGAATATGCGCCTATAGGTGCCCTGCGCTCGTTTATTCTGCTTATTACACACAGAGGGACGCGCAGCAGCACACAATAATGCCAAATATTACAAATAAATGGATTACAATGTTAAATATTATTATTGTGGACATAACGATAAAAATCCTGCTTGTCCTAGATGATCGTTTCCATTCTGGAGAAGTGTCTGCTCATCCGAATTCCGCCGTGTAAATAGCGAATCCACCATGGCGCGAGCGCAACTGGCTCTTAAAGTGAATGGGAGATGGGACTCTGATTGGTTTACTGCATGTTTGGCCCAAAAAACACTCATTAAGAGAATCGGGACAACCCGTTTAGACCATATGCCCGGGCGCGCGCCGACTGTTTTCCCGTCGTTAAACTAGCTCAAGTGGATTCGGACCATGCGCTCCGATGGTTAAAATAGGGCCCAATAGTTGAGGGGGTTTTCCATATTCCTGCTAATTCATTCAGTGTGGGTATAATATTTCCATATTCTTGTTGAACGTTATTATATTGATTTATTGAGAAAATGATTCAGAGGTCAAGACACTTCAAAGCAGCCATGTAAGAAAGTTACTGATTTTGCCAACTTTTCATTTTACCCCCACAACAGGGTCCAGATGGACTTCCAATGCCAGGCTGTTGGCAGAAGGTAAGTTTAAACACAGTGCCTTTGAAATATCCCCAAAGTTGTCTACGAGAGGCACATTTAATAAGTAAGGAAATGAACAGCATGAGGTTCATGTGAAGCACATCTGTTGTCTGTACCTTCACTCTGTATCACCCAACATATTCGTCTTTGTGTTTCCTTTGCAGTGATAACTCTAACTCAAACCGCATGGAGTTTGTAAATAAGGCTTCAGTTTTTCGTATCTACGTATAATGTTTTTTGAATTCAGAAAAGTATCGAGGCTATATATGAAAGTGGATGTAGATGTAGGCTATGTTAAAAAACACACTCATGGCGCTCACACGTAGCTGCTGCTTCTTATCCCGTGTGGTCATGGCAACGTGCGTTACATTCACATCAGCACTGTGGATTATTTTAAACACTTGACCAGCAAGAGACTCGGCTTTGCATGGCCCTTGGAATGAGAGCGGATACCAAAGCAGACTAACAGGGTAAAACGGAGGAGTTTTCAGACTCGGGCGGATGAGGAGGAGAAGGAAGGCGTCTGAAGCATCGGCTTTGGTGTGCTTGATGTACTGTATTCATCTATAAACCCATCACCGCACCATACTACCAGCTCAAAAGACTAAAGACTCCATCCGCACCCCCCGAAACAAGCATGATGCCCACCTGAAGTCCCGTGTACACATATCACTTGTGCTCAAAGTGTGTGGCGTCTGTCGATCACTAACTGCCTGTGAAATCTGTCCGATTTCAATCAAAAGGTTTTGATTTTTCTTTCACGAAGGGTGTCACACCTTGGCTGGTGGCTTGAGAAAGTGATGGAAAAGTGTGGTTCGCTTTATTTGTACGGAGGTCGGTGTGGGATCTGGCCACTTGCGTAGCCTTTTAGTGAAGAGATGGAGAGAGGAGGCACCCGCTGGACTTTCCGCGGCCACTCATGGACGTTTTTGCTTGAAACTGAAGTTGGACGGTACGGGACGACGCCATCTCGGTTAACTCTTCACTCGGGTTTCTGCTCAGCTTGATCTACTGAGAACGGCAGGATGGATTTCTGACTTGTCGGTCAAATTTGCGTTTGCGTGTATTATAGCCTTCGGTGCCTGAACTCGTTTGGTATTCATTCCTTTATTGGGAACGGCTATACTGTATCTATGCTTTGTGCTGTAGACATGACACTGACAGAGAGTGAAGTTCAAGTACAGAGTTAAATGTGTTACATTCTTCACGGCCTCTGAAGGACTTTCATGTCAGAGGGAGTGTTTTGTGTCTCAGTAAGTACATACTGTGGTTGTTTAACCTTGAACACGTGTAAAGGTGAACCATGACAGGTATGTGATGGTGTCTGTTCAGCTGAGCTTAAAAAAAATCACAAGCCATATTCACAAAACATACAGCATGGTAACATTTAGCATATTTCATCCCGCTCTACTACATTCCGGTGTCTATTTAAAAAAAGCAACCTGTCATTTTGTTCATTTTTCTAGGACAGCTTCAAAACCATTTGACCGTTACTTTGAAACTTTGAAACACAAGCTACAGTATATGAAACAAACATGCATGACCACAGATGTTTAAATGTGTTTATCTGTATGGAGATTATGATATTTTGAGGTGTTTATGTTTATGACAATGAAGAAAAGGTTGGTCACTTTGTTTTGTTTGTACTGAGTTTTAGGCTTATTGCTAAAGAAGGTTGTTTTCTTTCGTCACATTTTATTTTTATTATAATCTGCTGTTTTACATACTGCAGTATTTGGGGTTATTCTTAAAATGGCAGATTGGTTTATAAACAGTCATTCCTTAAGTTGAAAGACCTTTTTCATACAGTGTTATGTGATGCAATTTCATGTGAGATCAACACAAATTCATTATTGTACGTACTTTTTTTTTTTTTTTTGCTTATTCATTTGCTTATGATATCAGTAAACATTAGTGAGATTTGGTGAAGTAATTTTTTGGATTGAGTTGAAGGAACCAGTCACAAGTCTCATTGACATGTAGCAGTGTTCTGTATAACAAATGTAAGATACGTTTCACATTTCTTTCTTTCTTTCTTTCTTTCTTTCTTTCTTTCTTCATTGAATGTAAATTAATATATGTATAGTGGACTATGAGTGTGCATTTAAATATTTGTTCGTTCGATTTGAAAAGTGCAATTTCTCATATGTAATGATGTATTGTGCACCATACAAAAACTCGATGTCAGTTACTCGGTTACTCAGCAGTATTGTGATATATGAGAAAATATTTTAATCACTTTCATTGGCACTGTTGATCATTTAGTTATATAGTTAAACATATGCGGTTACAAATGCAACTGAAAACAGTAATGACAGGGCTGGGTTTTCGCAAATGTTTGTTTGCAAACTGATAAATGTTAAACTGCATGCGTACCAGACACATCATTATTTTTACAAGCCATTTGTAGGCCTTTTCACAAATATTTCATTAACGTTTGTGTCCATTTATTGTTGGTGTTCTTGTAATGTCTTGAGTTCTTTAAGAGAGTTGTCTTATGTTTTGTATATAAAAGGCATGGGAGCCAAATGTGTCTTTCAAACTCATTTAGTCTTTTGAAGGTTTGCTATATAAAAGAGTGTTGGTGCTGAATGAAACATTTCCTTGTTTTCCTGGGGTTTTTTGCCAAAAGTTTATTACAGAAAATTCCATTGATTTGTTTTCCTAAGCGTTGTAAGTTATGACAATCTATGATTTTCTAATGTGTATGTTTGTACAATGTATTACCTATTATTTTGTTTTAGCGTGTAAAATTATTTTCAACCACTTTTTGGAAGAGTAATTAAAAAAATTAAATGACAAAATGTACAGAATAACTCTTCCCCGTGTCTGAACAAACACGTACAAAAGAACAATAAGATCACTAATGTGTCTTATCTGATTTATTCGTTATAGACAAAGATTTTTAGAATTTTAACATCCATTGTAATTTAAAGGTACTTCACCCAAAAATGAGAATTCTGTCGTCATTTACTCACCTTCGAGCTGATCCAAATCTCTATAAATTTCTTTGTTCTGATGAACACAGAGAAAGATATTTGGAAGAATGCTTATAACCAGACAGATTTTGCCCCCCATTGACTCCCATAGAAGGAAAAAATACAAGTGAAAAGTGCCCCAGAACTGTCCTACATTCTTCAAAATGTCTTCTTTTGTGTTCAATAGAACAAAAAAATCAAGTAATTTTTCCTACTATGGGAGTCAATGGGAGGCAAAATCTGTCTGGTTATAAGCATTCTTCCAAATATCTTTCTCTGTGTTCATCAGAAGAAATAAATGTATACAGATTAGGAACAACTCGAATGTGAGTAAATGATGACAGAATTTTAATTTATGGGTGAAGGATCCCTTTAATCAGACGGTGTGTTGAACATTAATCACGCAGTGATCAAATCATCAAAAATGTACTTTTCATCAATCTGTTTTCTTCAGTTGCTCTCAATTCAAGTACGTTTTAAAATGTATTTGTTGTAATTGGTTTGCCTTTTTGTTAAGTATTGTTGGGGATTTGCAACAAGATTGTTCATTGTTGTGTGTTTATAAATGGCTCTAGATATTTCACATTAAATACATGTTACATGACAGTACTGGAGCCAAATAAATGCTGTTTTCTCCAGTTTTTTTGCATTACTGGTGTCTTTCATTTTATCTGATTGATTGATCGAGTCAGTGTTAGTGAAGTGTCACATCATTGAAAAAGTGATTGAAACAATACTGACGTGATCTTCTCTGGGCCTGTCCCATTCTCCGCAGTCTGTCACTCACTCACCTAGTTTTTACTTTAAGGGCATGCTTACAGTATTGCCAGTAATGCCAGAGCATTTTACATAGAACAATGACTAGAAATATACAATGTCACAGTAAGAACAAACAATAAAGTGGTATAACAATTAAGTGCTAGTAACTCAGATACTGTAGTTTTATAAATGATTCAGAATCTTTGCATTGCCGAAGCATAAACAAATACACTTGAATACAGAATCCTATCATTTTGTGCAATGTTATGCAATGTTTTCGGTTTCATTTTCCTGTTTTCCCTTTGTCATGGCAGGACGTGATATACTTCACAGCCAGGTTTGAGCTTTTTTAACGTATCTACCTACCTATTTATGTAGACATGTACGTTGATCAAACCGTCCAAAATCGAGAAGATCGTTTGTTTAATTTCATCATATGACTTTATAGAGTATGGTTGTTTGTCGTTTTGTTGAATCTGGTAAAAGCCTTTATGGTGGTTTGTTTTCCTATTTTCCATAATTGGGCCATTTTTGTGATGATTTGTGGGGGAAGAACCCAAGCACAGGCAGCAGCGGTGAAGGGGTTAACAAAGATTTATTAAAACAAAAACAAAACACCCACGATGGGGTAACGAGGACAGGACTAATTATAAAAACAAACCAAAATACTTCCCACGTGGGGGCAAAAACAGCAGGACAAAAATAACTAACAAACTAAACAATGACACACGCAGGGCAAAGGGCACAAGGCAGGGCAAGGCAGGGCAGGATGAGACAAGGCAAGGTAATCCAAGGTAATACTCACAAAGTCATAGACATCAGACAAGCACAACGAACGAGCACAGGACAATAGACACGAGGGCAATATATAGCGAGACTAACAGAGGATAATTAACAAGGGACAGGTGTTATGAAACACTGAAGGAGAGCTGAACGAGGAACGAGAGGGCGGGAACAGAGACGCGACCGGAGAGAGCATGTGGCAAGCCAAGTGGGCCAAAATGCTTCGCTCCACATTAAACAGGGGATCCTGCCGTGATTCTGCCACAAGATCAAGAAAGACACGATAAGATGAGGCAGAGTCATGACAATTTTGTACAA
The DNA here is from genome assembly GCF_024868665.1 of Triplophysa rosa. Classification (NCBI taxonomy): domain Eukaryota; kingdom Metazoa; phylum Chordata; class Actinopteri; order Cypriniformes; family Nemacheilidae; genus Triplophysa; species Triplophysa rosa. The sequence continues at coordinate 36,513,969 of NC_079890.1, forward strand.
AAGTGCAGTTTTGTGTGCAGTGTGGACACGCTTCACGGACTCTCTCTCTTTCAATTTCAAGGTTAATTGGCATGATTGCATGTACTTACACTGTCAACTCAACTCACTTTTATTGTCAGTCTTGGGTGCTTACTCCATACAAAGTAGAATGCAGTTGGACAGACAACTGTATGACAAACAACTGTATGACTTTACAGACTTAAGTGACAGTATGTAGTGCAGACGAGCAGTGCTTCATGAGTTCGCCTTGCAGCTAATGAACTGGGACGGATAGTATGCGTGTTTGGCGTGCTGTCCCGGGGCAAGTGCTCCGAGCTCGGTAATCCTCCTCGAACTCTTGAGCACCTGCCCCTTGACCGGGGAGAGGGCCCCGGGCTTGGTGTGTGCCCGGACCCGGATCATACCCCCAAAAATGCAATAGATGCAGGACAGCAGCTGGAGCAACGTATCCCCCAAAGAGGCTGGCTTGAGTTGGCGAGATGCTGGCCCTTCTTGGAGTGCGGCCTTCGTTGCGGGTTCTTACGGGAGCGAGCGTGTCTGTTGCGCTGAGGAAAGAAGATAAGGCTCTGGTGGAGCGGGCACTACTGCGGTAGTGTGGAGTATAGATAGGGCTCCTGGGGAGCAGCACTACAGGGGCAGTGCGGTGTGAATGTTAGGGCTCCTGGAGGCGAAGGAAGTAGAAGCTGCAGCGGCCTCAGGGAAGAGGACTGGGCCCCTGCGCTGCGGTGATACTGGCTTCTGTAGAATTGGTGTCTGCTGCGGCGGAGCACGAGTTGGAAGCACGGGCCCCTGCAGGGGTGGTCGCTGCGGCGATACTGGCTTCTGTAGAAGTGGAATTTATTTCAGCAGAGTACGGGTTGGAAGCACGGGCCCCTGCGGAGGCGGTCGCTGCGCCGATACTTGCTTCTGTAGAATTGGTGTCTGCTGCGGCAGAGCATAGGTTGGAAGCACGGGCCTCTGTGGGGCAGTCACTGCGGCAATACTGGCTTCTGGAGGAGTGGAGTCCGCTGCAGTGGAGAGACGAAGGGTGGGAGCCTGCTCCTGTGGGGGCAGTTGTGGAATATGGGTGAAGACTGGCACTAGATAATTCGGGCGATGAGGGTCTGATGGGCTTCTTTGATGCTGGAGCGTTGAACTTGTGGGCGTCGGAGATGCAGGTAGGCTGAGAGGGTTGGGTATGGTTGAATGAGAAACTGTAGATATAGTGTCTTCTTTTCGTTTGATCGGTTTTGCTGTGCTTGATGAAATAGGAGATCGATTCGGTGTCTGCGATTGAAAGGTCTATTTGGGTTGAAACTGGAAGTGGTGGAGAGTTCCTAGCATCTTCACCTGTAGGCGTCGGAGATGCGGGTAGGCTGAGAAGGTTGGCTATGTTTGGATGGGATACTGTAGATCAGGGGTCTTCAACTACTTTTCTTTGAGGGCCAGACTCCAAAAGTATAAATAGGATGCGGGCCAGTTTTTTTACCATATCCTCATTACTTCTGTTATTTTGTATTTCTGTTATTTATTTCGTTTTGTTCCTTTTATACTGTTTTTGTTGCTGTTACTTACAGTATAGGCCATATATTAAAACATGCACACAAATATTGCATCCAGTATTTGTGCCTTTTCATGATATTAAATTAAAAGGGATATTGTCTTTTTAATTGTATTTTATATTCCTTAATGCCTTACTTTACCCAAAAATTGCTACTAATTTACGCACCCACAGTTCTCCAGTACATCCAAGATGTGGGTGGCATTGTTTTTTCAAGAAGATATTTCTGAAGATATTTGGTTGAATTAATTAAAGTTAAATCAATAAAAGTAAAAAACGCAAATACATTCAACACAAAAGTAATCCCTGCCCCTTGTGACGTTAAATAAGCGTCTTATAAAGCGAGTCCATTGATCTGTGCAAGAAACTGAACGCTATTATCACATCTTCGGGTGAATTCCGATCGCATTCATGTGCCCCACGCACTTATAGGGCGGAGCCTTTGTATAGTGCGAGTTCTGGGGGAGATGAACAGCTGTTTTTCGTAAATATAGCCGGTATTCATAATGAATGCAGTAATAAAAACAACACTGTTTTCCCCTTATCTGAGACAACCGTTCACGTGGTGTACCCTTCCTACAGTTAGCCTACTTTCAAGGGCACAAAACGCGTTTTAGAACACGACCTATTGCCTGTGGCGGTGCAATGCATTGCTGATTATAACGTTGTAAATAACATTACGTTTCTTGGACTGACCGATCAAATCACTTTATAAGACGTAAATCATTATGAGCCGCGGGAATTACTTTCGTATTGAATGTAGCAGCGTTTTGGGCTTTTAAAGATGTGGCGTCTCAGGAGGACGTGCATTTAAAGCACACCGTTCTTAAAGTCTCTCCACTTATTTGAAATGTTAAGGCGGGCCAGGTAAAGATGATTGACGGGCCGCCAGTTGACTAGCCCTGCTGTAGATTGAAGATGTAGCTGTAGTGTCCTCCTTGCGTTTGATCGGTCATGCTGTGCTTGATGGAATAGGAGATTGTTTGGTGTCTAAATTGGAAAGTCTGAGATGATAGTGTGGAGTTTTGGGTTGAAGCTGGAAGTGGTGAAGAGTTCCGAGCATCTTAACCTGTAGGCGTCTGAAACGACTTTTCTTTGACTGGTCTTGCTGTGCTAGTTTGAACATGGTGTCGAGCATGGGTGCAGTGCGGATTGGAGGGTAGCCTTGCGGTGTGAATGCATTTAGTAAGTGACTCCAGGGTGATTGGTTTTCTGAGGTCTGGGCTGGGCTCTTCAATGCCTTTGATGAGTATCAATGTCGGAGAGCTGGCTATTGCTGGGGAGGGTGAGCCATAGATGAGTTTGTGAAATTTTGTATTTCCACTTAGGTACCCTTTAATGGAGCTGCCTGGAGGTTTTAAGTGGTGCTGAGGCCCAGAGTCGGGGCGTTTGGTGGGATGTCATCGGAGCGGCAGATGCCAGCGTGAAGGGAGGGCGGGCCTGAGGAAGAGAGAGGAGGAAGGGAGGTGGTAGTGTTGCTTTCGTCAACGAAAATTATGACGAAATATGGTCGTCAACGAACCTTTATCACGTGACGAAAACGAGACGAGACGCAACGTAAATGCTGGTCATGTGACGATGACTATAATTAAATGTACAATGCAATATTGTTGACGAATAAAAACGAGACTAAATGTGGTTTACAAAATAAAAACTATGCTAAAATGTCTCTTCATTGTCGTTGACCAAAACGAGACGAGACGAAATGTTATAACGTTATTTCGTCTGATGCGGAATCCTGTTAGTTAAATGTCGTCTGGCTGTTCTGCGTGTCTGAATGAATTATGTGCACAGTTTAACATACAACACGAGTGATGGTCGAGGATTTATCTGCGTCTGCACTGTATGAGGATATGAACACAAGAACTTCATCTCCAGAGTTGCTCTGAGTTTATTTTACGAGCGTTTACTGTTTGAGTGAAGCTATCGGCAAACACAAAAACTCAAGCGTCTAACCAAAGACCCGTCAAAATAAAAGTCCTGTTAAATTGAACACTCCGACAAAAAATACTTTAGTGAACTATAATAACTTTAAACCTCTCTAGCTCCAGTGCTATGTGCAAAAAAAAGTCTGCATTAATTTACTGCATTCTGTATGCTATTACAGGGCACTGAGGGCACTTACTCTTCTCCTGTTGGTTCTTTGCAATTCTGGCAAATGTAACCTTCCAGTTGACTTGCCAAATCACTTCCATTTGTTTTATTAATAAAGGATATTGGAAGTAAAATCGGTCTGGGTTATGACAAATGCTACACACAGCGAGAAAAAGAAAATTTGTATAGGAAAAAGATGCATCGAGAATTGTTTTATCATCACATTCGCCGTCTGAATCGTAATCGAATCGCATCGTGATGTGCCTAGAGATTCCCACCCCTACCGATGGCCGTAAATTCAAATCAGACGTCTTCCATGACTGGAATAAGATAACCTTGTTTGAAATGGGTTTGGCTAAAATAAAATTTTGGTTTCGTCTATACTACTAGGTACTTATACTGACTGGGTTACATAGAATTGCATTACTAAAAAGAGACTAAAATACAATTTTCATTGACTAAAACTAGACTAAAATGTCATCAGTTTTCGTCGACTAAAACTAGACGAAAATAGTCATGGATAATTCTGACTAAAATAAGACTAAAATGCTCAGACTTTTAGTCAACTGAAACTTGACTAGACTAAAAAGTGTATGAACGTGACTAAAACTAATAAAAACTAAAATGACAGCTTGACACAAAGACTAGACTAAAACTAAAATTAAAACAGGCCGCCAAAAACAACACTAGGAGGTGGCTGCCGGAGCTGAGAACGGAGGCAGCTTCACACTTAGGTCGGCTCCTTGGGCAAGGGCAAATGGAAGGTCTGGAGGGGAGGCAGCCTCACGCTAGAGTTCGACGGAGGGGCAGCAGGCCATGGGCAGGGCAGGGGATTAAAGGAGGAGGAAGGGAAGGGCTAAAGATAGGTCTGTGCCGCTGGTGGAGGCATGCTCGGGCTGCTGAGGTGGCTTGTGCTGGGAAGGTTGCGGTGATGGGCTCGGCTGGGTGGAGAAGCGGTCGGGGGCCGGAGTCTGGGGCGCTGCCCGGACTTGCCGATGGCCCGCTACTGCAGCCTGATGACCGTAGGCCCGCTACTGCAGCCTGACGACCGTAGGCCCTTTCTCGTGAGGGCAGGGCTTTGATCAGGACGTGGTTGTGATCAAATGTAGTCTCGTGTAGCCGGAACCTGATACTGAAAATCTGGGGACTTGTTCACTTTCTGGCCGGGGACCGCCCAAGAGCCCATATGACTGGCAGGTATGCGATGATGTTTAGTTTCGCATGACAAAGTTTGTGAGCATAGAAATGTCACTGCAAAACAGACCTTGTGCGTTCACTGAAGTTTCAAAGATTCAAAAATGACCATTACGAGTTTACATGGATCGCGATGAAGTCTTGTGATACCTGTCCTTGCAGATGGAGTATAGCCAGCGTGTGCATTATGCCTAGCTGTATGAACAGGAACGGCACGCTATGTAGAAAACGTATGCTGCTGGATGATACAGACAGATTTTAGTAAACCAGCAGTTATATTTACTAATCTCCAGAAGCTTGCGTTCGGAAGTGCCCCCGTGCTGGCCACCGATATCTCACGCTTGAGTGCAGCAACGCGGGGTGACAGAGGATAAAGCTGTTGCATGACTAATAATCCGATGTTTGAGTAAAGTTATTTGGTTGTTATGTCATAAAGAGAATGAACATCGGTCACTTTAAGAGTTATGTTAAATAGGAAGTGACGTTGACGCTGTAATGTAAGGAACACAGTTGAGGAAATAAAAAAAGTTGTTGTTGCAGTTGTTGAATAAAGAAGAAAGGAAAGTTCGTCTTTTCAGACAGAACAATTGGCGACGAGGATGGCTGATGATGTCCCCATGCTGTCGTTATCTCCCCCGAACCCTTTTTTGCCCCATCCTGGCGAGCCTACGATCCCATGGGAACAATGGAAAACGTCCTTTGAAACATACCTGTTGGCAATGGGCCTCGACGCTGTCCTGACAAAGCGGAAAATGGCCATACTTCTTCACTGTCTTGGCGCCGAAGGACAGCATGTCTTTCGCACGCTCTGAGACGCGGATAATGACGCTGCTGCGATGACATTGTTGGATCGCCACTTTGAGAAAAAGCAGAGTCTTCTGCTGAAACGGCTGCAGTTCCGACTGCGCAGACAGCGCGCTGGTGAGTCGATTGCTCAATATGTTGAACCAAATGAAACAATAATATAGTATATTGCAGCATTTACTGTAGTAAACTGAAGCATACTGTATATTACAGTAATATATACTGTAGTGTATTTACTATAGTAGGATTTAAAAGCACTTAAGGAAATCAACCATGATTTTATCATAGTGTAAGTGTAGAAACCATGTTTTTTTGGCAGATTTGTTTGACCACAGTTCCACTACAAAAACCATGGTTAACTCTGGTTGTACTGAAGCAACACCATGGTTAAATTGTAGGGGTGTGACGAGATCCGATAAGTCTCAAGGATACAATTTCCTTACGCAATTGGCATGATGGAGTGATGGGCTCGAAATTGCGACCATTTTAGTCGCATATGCTCCCTAAATTTAACCTGTGCGACCTCAAAATATATTTGGGAGCATTTGTGTGAGTGCACATTTTGTTGTGGTGTGACCTGTTTTCATTACTGTACAGAACACGCTAATAACTGCACAAAGTATGTGCGTGCCGTGCTGTGAGCTACAGTAACCGCCCGGCCATTCATAGACAATGTGATTTTCCATCCCGCGGTGCTACTTTCCCACCGTTTTTCTGTGTAAACGCGCTAGATGGACGGGTTTCAACCGGGTTTCAAAATTATTATTATTATTTTTTTTTTTTTTAGATTATTTTATTTATCATTTCCTTTTATTTTACATTTATTTATTTATGCGTTTATTTATTTTTATATTTATTTATTAACGCATGTATTTATTTCCACTTTTAGTTATTTATTCTTGAATTTATTCTTACTTTTCTGTGTCTTGTATAATAATTAGATGGTTGGTCTAGCCTTCAATCTACGTTCAGCGTAGATTGAAGCGTTTGATCGATTACTCTTGACTTGTTTTGGACTAACGTCACGTCACTCACTGATCGTTTGCTTCGTGTATAACGTTTAACTATGGCAGGCGCACAATTAGCTAGAGAGTTAGTCATTTAGCCAATGAAGTCGATAACCATGCATCAAATGACTATGTGTCATTTAGATTACATGCGCTTATTGATGTTTTATTACAGATTGACGGCGAGATAAATGACGAAGTTCTTCCTCAGTTGTTAGCCTCTTTGCAGCACATTCAACATCTGTGCGAGTCACAGGGTGCTATGGTGGTGTTACGGTTCAACTGGTGAAAATCTAAAAATTAAAATAAATAAAAAATGGACACAAAAAATTATAAATCAATTTAAAAAATGAAAAAAAAAGTTAAAGCTAAGATCAATAATAGCTAAAACGAATTATTTTGTTTTATCAAACCATTCATTCCTTTATTTATTCATATTATTACATTTATTCGTTTATATATTTATACATTTATTTGTTTATTTATCATTTTTGCAGGTTTAGTCCTCCATAGCCATCTGCACTTCGCGCTACTCAAACGCAGTAACGTGACGTCATGTGCAAACAACCTATCCTGCATTGAGAAGAACAGCCTAACTTATTAACATACGGACACAGAAATACAGATATAAATAAATTTATATTATTACAAAAATGGTACAAAGTTGATATTTTTGACAGATTTATTTATTTACACATTTATGTATTAATTTACTTATTGATTTAATTATTTATACATTTCTGCATGTATTTATTTATTTATTTCAGCGTGAAATTATTTATTTCTGCATTTATGCATGTATTTATTTATTTCTGCGTGAAATTATTTATTTCTGCGTTTATGCACGTATTTATTTATTTCTGCATTTATGCATGTATCTATTCATTCATTCATTTATTTATACTTAAGTCATTTTTCGTCCTCCATAAACTACAACCATAAACGTGAAACTAAAACACTCCCTCTCCGCGTGTGCGTGTGTGTGCGTGTGTGCTCTCGTTCTCTTGGCTCGCTCCCTCTCAAAACACGTGCACGCGCACATTTACTGTATATAAATAGAGTGGACAGCTCCTGCGCGCGCGCACGCACGCATCAGCACTTCTCTCTCCAGCTCAAGTATCACAGATAAACGTCTGTGAGCGCATAAACACACAGTGAGAAATGGCTACAGAAACTTTCGACAAGCAGAAGACGATTGATCTGCGCAAGAAGCACGTTGGGTAAGTGAAGCGCGGATGCGCACTGAAGGATGTCTTGACGCGTTATGACAGCTGTTAAATAAGGTCGTGCGTGTGTCAAGCTCTGGTGAAACATCACCAATGTCCTTGTCGTCTAACTACATAAATATTAGAAGACAAATGAACAATTCAGGCTGTCTGGAACGACGAGTTCATTATGTAAAGAGAGGAGAGAAATGTTGCATAGCTGCAGCACCCTTACATTGACCGTGGTTTTATTACAGTAAACGTAGTTTAATCATATTAACCACAAATTGTCTCACAACAGGAGCACGGTTCATTTTCAGAAGTGAAATCTACCTCCAAGTTGTTTGTGTGTTCTCACGTTTTCAGAAATAATTTGTTTTATCCCTTAAAAATGAACGCATTCTAATAATGCATGTTTTATATGTTTATACGTTTATAGATTTATGCACCAGCCAGTACGGATTTATTTTCAGGGTGGTTGTTGTTATCCTCATGGTTTTTCCCTTCATTTGTAGTCCGTCGTGTAAAGTGTTCTTCAGTCATGACCCTATCAAGATCGTGCGAGCAAGAGGCCAGTACATGTACAATGAGAAAGATGAAAGATATCTGGATTGCATCAACAATGTTGCCCATGGTACGTACGGAACCGTCTATTCCAAAATCCAGAAGATCATTTGTTCCGTTTCGCCACATGACTTTATAGAGCAATATGTCTATTTGAATAAAAAACTCTGATCTGGTTTCATTGAAACGTCACTGCTTGTTCTTCAGTGGGTCATTGCCATCCGGATGTGGTGGAAGCAGGAGCGAAACAAATGCAGCTTCTCAACACCAACTCTCGCTTCCTGCACGACAACCTGGTGTTGTACGCTCGCCGTCTCCAAGCCACCCTCCCTGAAAAGCTTTCCGTCTGCTACTTTGTGAACTCGGGGTAGGTCTATGAGCTCATTCTCAGACAGCGGTCGAACACCATCTGGTTATGCTATGGGAATGCGGTGGTTTAACATTGTAAACATTCATCACCCAGCTGGAGAGATAGGAAGTCCCTGTATTCTTGTAAATGGATTTTTTCTCTGAGTGTTTGGCTCAGCCTTGAAAAAAACCTATCCTACTGGTTTCAAAAACACCTCTTTAATAACAGAGACACATGTTAAGTAACCAGACTGTGCTCTTATGAAAATAGTTACAGAGTAGTTATATAGTTGAATGTACAGAACGTCACACCTAGACAGCCTCTGGTTATATGCCAACAGCCGGTAGCATAGGTGTGGATTTATGTTACTGTTTGAAAATAATGATAACTGATCATTGAGGTGTAGTCTAGAGCAGTAGTTCTCAAACTGGGAGCCGTGGCCCCTGGGGGGGCCCCGAGATGGATCCAGGGGGCCACAGATTTTGTGGCATTTTATGAAATATAGAAATTGATCATAGGTTTTATGCAATCAAACATCAGAAAAATAAGACCACCAGACAAAAGAATTGATGTTTCAGCATTGTATAACCGAATATGTTTTTGTTTAAATAAAAATGTTAAATTTAAGATTATAAGTCTTTATTTGGGGGGCCGCAAAGCGATGCACTCTACACAAAGGGGGCCTTACAATGAAAAAGTTTGAGAACCACTGGTCTAGAGCAATGATCTTCAACTATTGTTTATTATCAAAATAACTCGAAAGTAAAATGACGCATAAAACAAAAATGCAACAAGCTAAAAACTCATATTTAAACATATTTGAAGGGAACCTCTCCCATATTTATATCTATAAATTAAGTCAAATTCAAATGTTATGTAGAATGTTAGCAGTAAATATTTTTTAATTTTTTAAATGTATTAAAGGAGTAATTTACTATAATATTAATATTTCATGATAACCCATAGTCATACAAGCCGTCCGTGTGTTTATTTCTTCTGTCAAAAACCAAACATAAAATTGAGGCTTATGAGGAAAGCTTTCCAGGGTTCTTCTCCACATAATGGATTTAAACGGGGGGCTGTTGGTTAAGGTCCAAATTTCAGTTTCATCGCAGCTCTACACGACACCAGCCGATGAATAAGAGTGATGTCTAGCGAAACGATTAGTCGTTTTCCGAGAAAACGAAAGCACGATATACTTTTTAAACGTGAAAAGCTTGCGCTGCCTCCACGGTGCACGTCCACGACAGCCCAAAATAGAAAATTCTGTCATTATTTACACTGCCTGTGTGACGGAACAAGAAAGAAAATATTTTGAAGAATGTTGGTGACCAAACAACACTGCCTCCATTGACTTCCATTGTATGGACACAAAACCACTGAGACGTTTCTCAAAATATCTTCTTTTGTGTGAAGAGTCATACACAGGTTTTGATCAACGTGAAAATGAATAAATCTTGACAGAATCGTGTTAGAATCACTAAATAAACCCCCGTCCCGGTTATGATGGATTACTAGGAAGCGTTCAGAAAGAGATGGCATCTTTTTAGTGCCGAGAGCAGAGCTTGGATAGTCACGTCCGCATAGCGATGAACTTTCCCTTTTGACTTATAGGTCAGAGGCAAATGATCTGGCACTGAGGTTGGCCTGGCAGTACACCGGCCACAAAGACATCATTACACTGGAGAAGTAAGTCAACAACACACCGTCCTCTTAATCTGCACCTAAACAGTAACCAGGTTCTTAGTACCGAGAAGCCCACCGCTCAAATATTAACTTCATCTTATGTTTTGTGGATCTGAAGTCACTGTGGAGAACCTTCCCGTTATTTTGTTAAAGTGATAGTTCACCCAAGAAATGAACATTCTGTCATCATTTACACGCTCTCTTGTCATATATATAAGATGTTATCAAGTCAGATGAAGTTTGTGTGTGTTTCTCCTGCAGTGCTTATCACGGTCACGTGTCATCGCTCATTGATATCAGTCCGTATAAGTTTCATCAGATGGCCGGTGCCGAGCAGAGCCAGCATGTGCACGTGGTGAGTGTTGCAACATGAGACGCTCAATTTGATATGAGGTCGCATGCACACGCTCCGAAACTATTTGTGAAGTGAACACAGCCCGAAGAGGCCAAAGCTAATACGTAGACTCTCTTTCTACATTATGTTTATGCATTTGACAGACCCTGCCTTCCAAAGCATTTTACGATGCATTGATCAGCGCAAGCCTTTAAACTGTGCAAGCCCGTAAAAAGTTATGAGAACACTCCAATAGTGATTTAAGAAAATATCAATTTTGTGTTTTTGTCTAATGATCATCCAGCATCGTTTTTTTTAACTCCCATGCATACTGCACACAATTTGTATAAACGACTGTGAAAATAATGTATTTTGTATTGCTTGGAATGCAGATCCAATTTGAGGGGTGTGCGGGCGTGACGTGTGTGTGGTGATCACTATTGTGTTACGTGTTAGTGACGCAGATCAGCAGATGTTGCCGTTTGTCATGCATTTTTGATGAAAAGTGTGTATAAGTATCCTCCCTCCTGTTTCTAATGCCTCTGAGGTCAAACTGCACGTTTAGGGGGCACTGAAGCACAATTCAGCAGACTTGAATGTGATCCTCGCTATGGCTTTGAAAACCCATTCCACAAATAGCAATCAGGCTATCCCATAATAGTATTTTGCATGAAGGGGTTGATGATAGGTTCCGCTTGCTTTTCTTCTTCTCTTATGAATAATTATTAAATATTATTATTAAATAAATATTTCTTACTGTTTTATAGTCTGCAGCAGAAAGATTCTTTATGGAGTTATGCAGCCTGACGAATAGTTGGGAAGTGGATTGTTAGGCATGACAAACAGCCGCGGTCCCCCTCAAAAAAGTCACTGGCCCCCCATTGGTCCCCCCAACCAGAATGAGATTTTTTAAATATATATATATTTTTCATATTAGAATAATAGTATTAATATTTATTAATTAAAATGTACATTATCGAAGCACTACGTTAAAAAAAATGTTTTGTATAATGTGTTATGTAGAATACGATCTCAACCCCTCCTCTCTCGTTTAACCTGCGAAACCGCGACTAATATGCGCACGGCAGCCGCAGTATCACGCACGTGACGTCATGTTTGCTCCTGTTCAGTCAGCATGCATGAAAGTGGTAGAGGGTTAGAGACGAAACTCACAAACTAGTAAGTAAAACGTGGTTTATTGTATGCTAAAACTTATTGTATCAAACTCTAATACGGGTTGGCTAACTGAGATTAAGCTAGTCGCTAAGGCATTGTATTTAAATTTTTCTGCTGCTCATACTCGCATTTTGATCGATCACTATACATGTTTGGTTAATACATTACTCCATCAGCTGATCTTTAAATTGTTGGATTTGCAGTTTTTGGCATCTGTTACTATCATATTTTTTTATAGTCAAATACTGTATATGTAGAACAGTTAGCGAATTAGCATGTATCGATCAAACACTGAAAATATTAGTAAATTAAATTAGAAATTAAATAGTAAGATTAGTAATAACTTTATATGATCCCAGTAGTATTAATGGCAATGCCAAAACTCTTAACCATTACATTCAGGCATAATACATTTTTTAAATGTGCCACCCTAAGATTTGTACTGGCCCCTTTGTGCCACCCCATAAAAAAAATCTAGGGGCCCCACTGATGACAAATGATGCCAAGTTGAAAATGAAAAAAGGCAAAAAGGTTTCTTTCTACTGTTGAAGTCTATTGGAGTCTATGGAAAGTCCCCACAAAGATATCAAAACAAACATGAGGGTGTGTTTTTGTGCGTGTATTGTTATACATTTATTAAGAAGAATGTAATTAAGTTTTTATTAATATATTTAATCTGTATTTATTTTTATATGTTTTTTTACGTAAATACCGTTTCATTTTGATGTTTATCTAAGAATTTTAATGTCTGGAAAGTTTGACAAAGTAATAATACCTCAAACAATGATTTAAGTTTGGGGCGGGACTTTCAGTTCCTCTGACCAATAGAAGAACAATCATCAATCGTCATGCTATAGACACAGAAATGACACACTTTACTTGAATTATCGCATGATTATATTAATTACATTTATCTTTACATTACAACTATTGTTGCTCCAAAATGCAAGTGTACACTTCAAAGGATAGTTAAAATAAGTAATAATTATTCAACCTCAAGTTGTTCCAAACCTGTATAATGTTTTTTGTTCTGCTGAACAAAGAAAAATAGTTCGAAAAATATTAGCAACTGAGATTTCTGAGGCACCATTGACTACCATAGTACAAAAAAATAGTCAAAATATCTCATTTTGTGTTCAAGAGAACTAAACAATTATGCAATATTTTTTCTACCATGGTAGTCAATGTTGCCCAAGAAATCTCAGTTGCTAACATTTTTCCAAAATAATTCATTGTCATTTTAGGGTGAACTATCTTCACTGTAAATGTATTAATGTTAAGTAATAATTCCGCAGGCTCTCAGTCCAGACATCTATAGAGGCAAATATCGTGAAGACCACCCGGATCCTGCCACTGCCTATGCTGATAATGTCAAAGGTATTATTGAAGATGCCCACGGCCAGGGACGGACGGTGAGTGAATGTCCACAGAAATCAACATCACTCTACTTTAACTTTTGGCTTGTTTCATATTAAAATGACAATACATCATTTGTGTTGTAAAAAAATGTAAATGAATCTTCACTCTGTGGTTTCCTGTAAAATCTCTTTAATTCTTCATCATTAATTGATTTCTTAATTACCCTCTTCTTTTCCCTCCCCACCTGTTGCTGTTTCCTTTCTCTCCAGGTTGAACAGAGACGGGAAGGTTTGTGCCTCCTCGAGGCCTGAAGACTCACTGAAATGCATGTGCTTCGTCAGACAGCCCTTTAACCCTCTGTTTCAGGAAAATGAGGAAGGGGGTCATAACGTTACACAGCCTTATTGCAGAAATTGTGAGATTGTGACTTAAATCTGTCATGAGTGTCAAAATCACATGACGATTCTCTTATGTCTCTATCAGCTGTCTTTCTCATGAGCTCATCTCCATGTTATTTTGTGGACCGTCTTGTGTTTTTTCACCTTTCTTTTTCTAAGCAAAGCAGCATTTAAAAAGGACGCTTCTACCAGCGGGACCTTGCATGTGTTACCGTTAGGGTACGAGGCTCTCATGTGATGTTCTCTTGTGTAGATTGCAGCTTTTATCGCTGAGTCGCTGCAGAGTTGCGGAGGACAGGTCATTCCTCCGGTCGGCTACTTCCAGAAAGTGGCACAGTATGTACTACTAGTGACAGTATGCTTGACCATTATATATGAATCATTATATAATGAACCATTATATATGAATCATTTTACAAAATTGCTGCTTTTCTGCATCACTTATTAAGTAACAGTTGATCTCTATATTATTGCTTCTTTTTTTGTTTATTTTGTGTTTGCCTTTCATCCTTTCTCAAGGGTCTATAGAGTTTGCCTATAATATTTTAAACATTTCATTTTGTGTTATTTAATTGATTTCTGTTTTCTTTTCCCCCACAAATACTGTATAGTGAAATCCCTAAATCCTTGAACCTTACCATAGTACTGTAAATATTAAAGTACATGACAGTATTTACTACAGTTTGTCAATTCATTAGTCAGCAAGGTTATTTTAGTTTACTCAAATTAAAACTTTGAAAACGTTCCTGTTCATTGAAATCAAATCAAATACGGACCTAAAAATTGTTGGAAAAACTTAAATCAAGGAAAAGGTTGCCTCAAAAATAAACTGAAGTAAGTTTAAAGCAGGAAAATTATAACAATAAACAACAAATCAAATCAAAATTAATTAATCTTATATAGCAACATTAAAAAAACAATAAATGATAAAATGACAAAAGCATATACCAAAATTGTTAAAACTTTAATTAAAACAAAAAATAAAAATCTAAAAATAAAAGCTCATTTAAAATATTAATAAAACTAAAATCAAAACTATAATAACTCTGATAGTCAGTACTACAGAACACTGTAGTATACATTAACAATGTAATAAATATTGCAGTATGCTATAATTGACTATATATTAAATCCTAAATTGTACTATTTTATAGTATTATTTTAATTTCAAGTTTTTTCAATTACAAATGAAGAGTTCATTAAAACTTAAAAATCATGTTTTTACTGTGCATTCCAAGTAATATCAATCAAACTGCAGTTGAGTTGTTTTGATCAAGTTATAATAACTCAAAACATACAGTTAACTAACACAAGAAACGCAATAAAAACATGATGAAAATGAATATCTGCACTAATGCACAATCCACAAAGAATTCAGTAGGTTCATGTAATAAAAATAGAATTTTATTTAAATAAAATGAAAATCAAAACAATCAATGCTTTTCCAGTGTTCATAATGGAGAACAAAATCTTGCACTCTGTCTAGTTTGAAACCGTACATTTATTAACACATGAATCACTTTGTGTCCAAGTGTGCATTCTTCAAACTATGTGTGTGCATGTATTTCTGACCATTTAGCAATTTGCACATGTGTATCATACTGTAACTCTTGTTGTTCCACAGGCATGTGAGAAAAGCAGGAGGCGTTTTCATTGCCGATGAGGTTCAGGTGGGCTTTGGCAGGGTGGGTTCGCACTTCTGGGGCTTCCAACTGCAGGGAGAAGATTTTGTACCGGATATCGTTACAATGGGCAAACCCATTGGAAACGGCCATCCGATGTCATGCGTCATCACCAGCAGAGAGATCGCAGAGGGCTTCATGTCATCAGGAATGGAATACTTCAACACGGTGAGGACAAAAGCACACGACCCTGTGGCACTGACAGACTCATAATGGTGCTGATGAAACTTTAATGCAGAGCTATTCAGCTCCGGTCGTGTAGCTTCAACCCTGAATAAACAAGTCCTAAAACTCTGCAGGGTGGATGTTTCATTTTTGATTTAGCATTGAACAAAAACATTCAAAACAACAAGTTGCATTGCTAACACAAATGCGACCGTTAGACATCCACCCCACAGCCAGTTTCTAATGGACGACTAAAATCCTGTCCCAGGTTTCTTGTAGTTGAAGAGTGTCTGTCTTTGTGATCTTCAGTTTGGTGGTAACCCAGTATCGTGTGCCATCGGACTGGCTGTGCTGGATGTCATTGAGAAGGAGGACCTCCAAGGAAACGCCCTGAGAGCCGGAGGCTACCTGACTCGGCTTTTAGAAAATCTCAAAGAAAGACATCCTTTAGTGGGTGATGTGAGGTTAGTTCACTCCTTCTCACTTCTAAAGTCATATTATTAGAAACGTTTTCATTTCTATACCTCAATTATTTCTCCTAGACATCAATAAGGGTTAAATGGAGAGCAAATGTACTGGAATAAGTCTTCTGCATCTTAGATATTTAACCTAAGAGAAATCTCACAAATTAGAGTTTCAGAAGAGATCTCAAACTGAGCTCAGATTTGTCAAGTCTGCGATCAAAAGTCAATGTCATTGAAGATCTCAATGTGAAGTCAAACATTTCTTATCAAATTTACACCCAAATCCAGATGATTTTACCTCTACAATCTACATTCATTTTACACCTTCTCTTCATGGATTTCAACAATTGTCCTATTCGTTTCTATTTGTATTTCTCCTAAGCAATTTTGTGATACGAAACGCAACTGAGAACCAATCAAATCTTTCGAGCAACGAAAGAGCAAAATCTGAGCAAGAAAACTTTGGGTACACGTGCCACAGGTTGTCATTTTACGGCGTGAATTGAGGCCAGTGTCCCTCCGTAAAAGATCATTTAATGTCACAAATCTTTTCACAGTTTTGCATGGTAAGAAAGCAGCTTTACAGAAATACATTTTATAACAAACAGTACAGACAGAAATAAGGAAAATTGTGACATATATAGATCAGAATATGTACAAATTTGTTTGCAGTGCAATTGAACCTTGATGTTGTTTTTGCGAGAGATTTTTGACGTTACGCAGCTTCATCGTGTCGTAAATCTTGTGTAAATGATTTGCTCCGGGTTGTTTGTGACAGACAGTGAAACTTTGTCTGGATTGCCCGTGGGTTCAAAGCAGCAGGTCGATAGTTTAAACATGATCCGCGATTCTGTTTTCTAGGGGCCGTGGCCTTTTCGTTGGGGTGGAACTGGTGAGAGACCAGAAGAAGCGAACACCTGCTACATCCGAAGCTCAGGATGTTATTTATAGGTTTGAGTCACATTGTAAAAGCCAAGTTTATAAATGTTTAAATGCTTTACCATGACCATTTAAAAAAAAAACTAAGGCTACCTCATGTAGATTTGCATTTTATGCATTTGTCCGACGCTTCTATCCAAAGTGACGGGACAGCGCATTCAAGGTATTTTTATCAGTATGTGTTTCCTGGGAATCTAACCTATTGACCTGCGAGTTGAGTTCCAGGAACACAAACCTGACACTGCTGTGACCTGTCAACCAGCGATGAGCTGGGCTGTTTTTATGATCTTGTTTACAAAAGTGGATTATATAAAATATGCATAAAACAAAATGAACATGCAGGCTCAACAAGCACTTTTATCTTTAAAGACTGAAAGAGCAACGGATCTTGCTAAGCGCCGACGGTCCACACCGCAACGTTCTCAAGTTCAAACCTCCCATGTGCTTCTCTGAAGAGGACGCTGAACTCGCTGTTGAGAAGATCGACCGGATTCTGTCGGGTACGTCTCAAAACCTGGTTCAGCGATGATGACTGTGTAGGGTTATAATCCTGCTAGTAATATCTGCGCTATTTTTGTGTCTAAAGACTTAGAAAGGGCACCGGACCTCTCCGTGCCTGAATCGACCATCTCAGAGAATGGACATTGTAAGAGAAAGGTAAAGTCATTCAATATAAATGCAAAAATGCCTAAAAATCTATGGATTTAAAAATTGCGTCTGGTCCCAAGGAATCCGGTGAGGAAAACAGCCATGTTCATACTTCAAACGCCAGCAGCCATAAGCAGACCAACACACATCCACACATCAACAAAAACAAGAGAAAAAGAACTTAACGCACCACCTGCAGATACAACATCTGAGAGCTTCTTTTAACCGCACACTATTTAATTGTGTCCTTGATGATTTGTAACATTTTTCCATGTTTTAATGGATCTGAATGAGCATTGTAAGTTTACCTTGCCATAGATATTTTAGTTGGTGCCGGTCAGAGCTGCATCTGTGGCTTTTATGATATTTTAAATGATCTAAATGAAATAGAACTACCCAATGTTAGCAATAAAGACTTTTACACATCTGCTTCATTGAAAATGACTAATAAGGACACATAACATTATGGTTATTTCGCGTATTTGTTGGCCAGTGACTTAAGCTGCTTGGTTATATAGACCAGTGGTTCTCAAACTTTTTCGTTGTAAGTCCCCCTTTGTGTTAAGTGCATCGCTTTGTGGCCCCCCCATATAAAGACGTATAATCTTAAACTTAGTT
The DNA here is from genome assembly GCF_024868665.1 of Triplophysa rosa. Taxonomy (NCBI): domain Eukaryota; kingdom Metazoa; phylum Chordata; class Actinopteri; order Cypriniformes; family Nemacheilidae; genus Triplophysa; species Triplophysa rosa. The sequence continues at coordinate 36,532,195 of NC_079890.1, forward strand.
TTTTAATTAAACCAAAAACATTCAGTTATACAATGCTGGAACCTCAATTCTTTTGGTTGGTGGTGTCATTTTTCTGATGTTTGATTGCATAAAATCTATGATAAATTTCTATATTGCATAAAATGCCACAAAATCTGTGGCCCCCCTGGATCCATCTTGGGGCCCCCCAGGGGGCCACGGCCCCCAGTTTGAGAACCACTGATATAGACGACAGGCCATGATTTAAACATAACCATAACATGTTAGGTGTACCTTGAACACCACTTGTTTTGCAACAGGCTGTTCAAGTGTACACATACCTGAGCAAACGCACAGTCAGCATGTTCTAATGGTGTCTGCCACAAAAAAAAGTACTAGAGAATCACTCTCATGTCTGATAGTAATGGGGTGGAAAATGCCCTCCGGATAAAAGGCAAGGTGGAAAAACAAGCTGACATGGAAAAAAAAAATATTTATTACAATATTCATTTAAAATCAAACAAATGCCCTTTACTACTGAAAAAACTAAGAGAACATTTTAAAATTATTTTCAGTTTTCTGAATTTACTATTTATAGGTGTGTGTTTTGGTAAATTGATCTTTTTTCTCCCAAATTTCAAATAAAAACATTGTTTCAAAAACATTTATTTGCAGAAAATGAAAACTGGAGAAACAGGTGAAAATAACACAAAAGACGCTCTGTATTTTTCCCGACCTCAAATGTATTCTACATGTATTTAGGAAAAGTTCAAAAACTTGCAAGTTAAGACGAAAAAAATGAGGGCCCGGTGGCATAAGACTAGTCTTACAAGTTAGTCACCTAATTTGTTTCTTCAAGACTGGTCATAACTTCTTCAAGTCAGTTACATAAAAAGGTAGATTGGTTTTATTAAAATAAGAAAAGTAAGAATGATTAGTCCTAACTAATCGCTGTCCGTGAGAATAGCTGTTAAGACACAGTGCTATGTTTATGCAACGGCCCCTGGATTTCTTTCAATTCGCATGCGTCTCGTCATGCTGTCAGTGTTTCACATTGCTGTCGGGTGACTTTATGTCACTCCTGAGGTTTGATTTAGTTGAAATTCAACAGACACTGAACTGGAATGACCCCAATACATCTGGAAATGGTGATTAAATGAAAAAAATGTTCTCTGTTTTCCACGGCTGTATTATTGGGTCTTAATTAGGTTAACAAAAAGCTTTTGTATATTTTGTATCTTACGAGTTCGTACTTGAAACTAAAAAAGGTGAGCTTTAGCATAAGCACCAGCGGTTTTTTTTTTGTTCAATGCAAACACAGTTTGATGTGGTTGCTAGGCCCAGCTTGGCTCACCTCTTCAATTTATTTAATTCTGCCCGCTAGTGTTTGAAATCATCAACTTCTGAAGTTAGCTCGACCAAATGTAGCATTTGAACTTTTTTAACTTGATGACGCAAGTAAATCTTGAAAAAATAAAAAACCCAAGCCTCACTGTAGTGGAAAGTACATTTGTTTATTATAAAAAAACTGCACACCAACCGCTCACACATTTTAAGGCCTTCTCACTAGTCAAGCTGTCAACTAAAACTGTTTAAGGATTTTCCCAAAATGTGTCGTCATGGCCCTCTTTGTATACAGTCTGACATTTTATATTAAGAGCATCATTATAATTTAACTTCTCCCTCCCAGTTCATATTGCATTCTGTAAACGTAATTGCTACTCAGCAACACAGCAAATTTTGATCATGTTCATAAACCAGTAACTCAAGAGTTGCATGTCCCTCACAAAAACACACACTATTACAAACACAAAAGGATGAGTAATTCTGGGGTTGGGCATCAGACCGATATAATAACAGACTGTAGTCCTTGGCACTAAAACAGGGTTTTGTGATGCGGTCTCTCCCGTCTCTGCTCGTGCCATGGGCCATATTGAAGGTGTTGATGGGAGATGTTGATGTAGCATTAACCCATGAGATAACCACTGCAACACAAACACATCCTAAATACTCACAGACCACAATGATATATACTATATAGTCTGTCCTCCAAAACTCCAAAATGCATTATGGAAAAAGCTTCAAGGAAAACATCCAGTTTTGGCTGAGCAGCTACCAGGCAAGTTTGTTTCTTATGTTTTATATACCCCAAACTAATTTTATAGACAAATACAAATGATGCCTACATATTAACATATAACAATGACATTTTCTTCATCATTTCATTTATTTAAAAACGTGAGTGAGAGCGTCAAAATAACCTGTAGTGTAATATATACCAAATGTATAATTATGTTTCAATGGCTGATGTAAAATGTAGGAACTTACGGCAGTTTCATTCTCATGAACACTCTGGCCATGAAAAAGCTCAGCAACACGCTGACAAAGCCGATGAAGAGCAGGAGGAAGCGGTTGAGTTTGGGAATGTTTGGAGCATTGGAGCGATCCAGGATTATAAAGCCAAGGCCACCCATAGTGAACAGAAAGCTGGAGGCCAGTCCCTCCATGATGTATTGTCCATTCACCCTTTAAAAGAGAAAATATGTACATTCATTAAGAGATCACACAAGCACTGCAACTCTACACAACACCGACATTCAGATATATTGAATCAAGTTTGCCCATAAACAATCTTCAGAAAACAGTTAAGTACTGACTTGCAAAGGATGCTACTATATCAACAACACAGTGTCAATGTTTGATTTGAAGGACATTACATTTACATTTATGCATTTGGCAGACGCTTTTATCCAAAGCCACTTACATTGCATTGTACTATACATTTTGTTTCTGACTATGTGCAACCCCCTGGGATCGAAGCCATGACCTTGGCGTTACTAGCACCATGCTCTAACCACTGAGCCACAGTTTTCTGTGCAGTACTTAAAAACATTATATTTTTATAAATATAACATCCCTGGGATGTTACCTGCAGTGTCCCCACTCACCTACTTTTGCTGTGCAGTGTGCACTAAAAGTATGCACTTTTTCATTTTGAGTGCGTAAAAAGAGCATGGAAGTACTGTGACACACTAACAGAAGTGAGAGTATTGCCCAAATTAACATTGTGACAATCACAAACATCAAAAGACAACTCCTACTTTTAGGTTTTACTCATTATTTCTTCTGTGATGATAGACGAGTTACAGGCTACGAGTATCCCATCATGCATCAGGAACTTGCGTGCCCCAAAATTGTGATAGGTCGCAAAGTTATTACATATGAATTGGATGTGATTTTATTGGTGCGAAGATGATTATGTGCATTTTTGTCACTTTATTTTGAAGCATCACGATTACCAAATTTTGTCATGCGTTACATATGGACTACTGAACAGACATTTAGAAGCTTATTTTAAAGTTATTTTGAATACTATTTAGGACAGATCATTTGTGAACTGGGACACAGAGCATGTTTCTGTAGCGCCATCAGCTGATCGTAATGCAGCCGCGCCCCCTGCTGCCCGTATGAAGTAAATCTCTTTACCTGTACGCCAAAAAGGCCACTGGTCGCTGATGTCCGTGTTCATCTGTCATCGACCCGACACTTGGAGGTTCAACAATCACATCGTAAATTATGCCTGGGGATTACAACAGCGTTATTATAACAGATCGGTCACACCATGAAGCTAACTCGAAGTAATATCACGCTTAAATGTTGACACGACCGACGTATGCCATCAAGTGCCGCGATAGCGATTCAAAAGCAATGCTTTCGATTCGCTCTCGCGGTACTTTGTTGTCATAAACCGACCGCTCTGCGCAGCGCTGTATATTTGTTTAAAAGCTAACCGCATAGCTAAGACAGCAGGTTAACTCTCTAAGTGTACGTCAAATCAAGCTATACAAATCAATAAATATCCACTGTAAATACTCGTCAGTTGACACACTTCTCTATGCACAAGAACTACATACTAGTGTAGAACAAGGGTTAGCTGAAGGCTAACGTTAGCCTGATATGGCTCCGAGACGCTTACCACCAGTGATGAGAAAGTATGAAACAATCACAATGGCATAGACGGTCATCGCTGAAGGCATGTGCAGCCATGATGGCTTTTTAAGTTTGATGTTTGGGCATTCCAGTACAGTAAACGGTAAACTGACAAGGGTTTCCATGATTTGATTCAGTGCAGCCTGTCTCCGTAGTTCTCTCCCCGGTTAATGCATACGTCACACTGCCCGTAGAGCGACGTGTACAGGAAGCGACTCTCTAAAGCAGGGTTATTCAATTCAAGTTCCAAGAGGTCCGGTCTTTATATTTTCTTCCAAACGGAGGTCCGGACACTATTTTTTTATTATCAATTTAGCCCACAAAAGATATGATCTTTTATCAGGACATTTATTTTATATTTTGATATCCACAGTATGTATGTATTGTAGGCTCTGTGGCTTTAGGGGAATGCCCTCTTAATAGAAGTCTGAGAATTAACATTTGTAAATAAAAAAACTACCGACAACATACAAACAACAAATGTAAAGTAACAATTAAAATGCTCAAATCATAAACCGAAAACTTATTTACTTACTAAATTAGCCGATAATTTCCCAATTAGAACGTTGTTCATTACAAAATGTGACCCTGCTTGTGAAAACCCAGCAAAAGTTTTTTTTACTGTTTTCTACATAAAATCATCCTACAGAATATTCTGTGAAAATATAACAACAATACCTTCAATATTGATTGAGTAATGCCAATCTTAGTTAAATTAATGCTTGAAATTGATCTTTGATGCTTGTAATCTAATAATTAATTCGATTATGAGACTTTAGTCTGGGTTTCACAGGGTCACAAATGTTTACATGCTGATCAATAATGCTAATGATAAATGTGGATAAAAACATTCTGGTTCATAAAATATCACAAATCTGGTCGAAGGGTTGGAGACATACAGTATAGCAAACAGTAAACAGACTGACAGCTACAAATACTTTAAAATTTCTGCAGTTTGTTTACTGTTGTGAGAGTAATAGAATATTACAAAAATTCTAGATATGGGACATAATGGGATATTAGAAAAACAGCAGTATGACCTTATTATTGTTTTTGATTTAAAACCCCTAATTTTATTTTATAATAATAAATTAAATCCTTTGTGCATTATTTATACTTGCATGTATATTTCCTTATTTATTTTGGACTTTTGTTAATCAAAGCATTATAAAACGTGCATTAAAAAAGTGAAAAAAATAACTTTATGTACCGTACATTAATAAATATGTATATTTCTATTTTCTTGTCTTTTTTATAGGGAAATACCCCAACCACCCTGAATATGCAGTATTTTATGGGTGAAGTGTGTGGTGGTGGACACCCAAAAACCACAAGGTATTCATTTACAATATTTTCCCCTTAAGTAAACGAACAGTACTTTTAAAAAAATATTTAAAATTATCATACCCATATTTAGTAATGTAAAGATTTGAGTAATTGTACTTTATTATTATACTTAAGCCAGAGCTTTTCAAACTTCAGAGGGCCTTTATAAACATAACATAAGCTTATGATTACTGTATACTTCTACATGAATGCTATACAGTATTCACGTGGGCTACCACAAAAACTGCCAATCATATTCTGGTGAAGACAAGGTTAAAAGACGATAATAAAATATATTGTATTTGTAATCTGTTATCAAGACAACAAACATAATTCGTGACACCTGAAAAAAAAAATTTTTTTTCCATTTAGGCAAGTGTTCACCATTGGATAAAATGTGTTGAAAAATTCTAGGGCCTGCACTGTTTCCCAACCCACCCACCTTACAGTACAGACCCTACTCCTAACTCTTAGTAAGAGCCTGGGAGGAACTGAAGACCACCTGGCTGCCCTTCATCTGGTATGTCCAACACTAATCAATAATTAAACTAATGTGAAACGAGCGGAGTTCAATGAGAAACTGTACCAAACAATTCTGTTTTTATTTCTGAAGTCTCACTTTCTTTCAATGCAAACGCCCTATAAGCAATTAAATGTTATTTTAAGTCGTAGATTTCTACGATTCAGTAACTTCATGTTTGTTTTAGTAGGCTGTATTAGTTATCTGCTTTGATTTACAAAATCAGGTTCTTGAACAATTAAACTTAAACTTATAAAGCCAAGAAAAACGTGTTACTCTAAAATTAAACGTGAATGCGTATTTCACTTGCACATAAACTTTTGATACTGATTTGAGCATATTTTTGTCTAGTTTCATTTGTACCTTTTGTGGCACTTAGAAGCAAACTTTGAATTAGCGTTTTTTTTTTTATACCAAAATAAAGATACTTTGAATATTTAGTTCAACCCTCAAAACGGTTGGTTTAAATAAATAGGATTAATATTAGTAGAGATAGCATAGCTGTTTTAATGTAGCACCCAATAAAACTGGGGACACCAAGTATCACACAGTGAGTTTCATCACCTGCTTTTCAAATGAGGGAAATATGCACAGGAAAGACATGTCAGTGGTTTCCAGATGTTTATTTTATACAGTACAAATCCACATTTATTTTGCCTTCTGGCTCTGTGCCTGTGCCTTCAGTACTTTGACAACGATCTTCTGCTCCTCGATGAGAAAAGCTCTCTTGATCCTGAAACATAACAGCCAATGTGAGTCATGTGCTCATACAAAGTATACAGCAATTTAGGATTCTAAAAATCCAAATAATCCCTTGTTGAAATATTTAACGAACTACAAAATAATGTAGTTTTCAGTCTGTTACCTGTCTCGTACACACTTGGCGCACATGGAACCACCATAAACTCTACTGACGTGCTTCTTGGTTTTTGACAGCCTCATGAGGACCTGAGGTCTCACAGCACGAATCTGTTCAGCAACAAACATAAGAACATCATTTCAATCTCGTTCAGTATGGAGCTTGTTGAAACAAAATTAATTTAAGGGGTAATTGTAAACTACCAGAACAGGTTAAATTCTTTTATAATCCATTTGATGAAAAATTGGTATTTGCTGTGCCATCGTAAACGTATTTCTTTAGTTTAAACAACTGAAGAAATGAAATCCACATAATACTGTCGTTAATAGTAGTTATTCTTTCTAGATTATATCAAAAGAAAAAGGTCCATACAATTTTATTTTTCTTATGTCGCACATGCTACGAAAAAAGTCGGTCTGTGCTAGGAATAAATTTAATAGTGTAGCACACGTGCGATACAGTTTGGCAGGTGCATTTGACAGAGCCGCTTGTTTGTGTGAAGTGCGTTTGTCGTTGTGCTTGTTCGTGTGCGAGCGCACCACTATTTATTTCGTTTTGCGATTAAAACTCCATTGATCTAGAGCCCCAAAATCTGTGCGATGTGGGAATACATGAAAGGGATCACTAAAGCAGAATTCTACTATTTAAATATGTCTTCTGCTTGTTCTGCGTGTCTACGAGTGAATTAGTTGCACACTTTAACATGTTACAAGCGTGATACTCGTGGATTTGTCTGTATCTCACTATACAAGGACGTGAACACATGAACTTCATCCACAGAGTTGTTCTAAGTTTTTTTTTACGAGCGTTTCATCGTTTGTGTGAAGCTACTGTCAAACAAGCTGAAGCGTCTTTGCGACCACCCTCCAAAATAAAAGTGTGCTTAATTTGAACCAGATGATAAAATAATTAACTTGTAGTTCATTTATAAACTGTAATAAACACTTTAGTATACTTAAATTTTTACTATAGTAAGGTTCAAATATGAAGTATTTTTATGGACAAATGTATTACAACTGTATAGTAGAGCATTAAAAATACAAAACTCAGAAATATTCAAAAGGAAAAAAACTAATTTGGTAAAAACTTAAAATGATATGGCCCTAATTTATCAATTTGCATAACTTTAATGTCCTTTTTCAGTTACCTGTCTATTTATGTGATGACCTGCACTTTAAGAAGATAACAGACTACATTACTTGTGCTACAACTGTTTGGCTTGTGCTACAAAACTTTAAAACTCTCTAGCGCCGCTGCCATGTGCAAAAGAAGTTAACGTACAGCCCTGGCTACAGTCTACATAGATCTCACCTAAATGTCAAAACATCTGCGACTGTATTTCAGACAGTTTATCTTCAACATGTTTTATATAAGTGTGACATGAATCTTCAAGATTTCAGTATAGTACAGAAAGGTCCAAAATGAACATTCGACTAATTAATGAAACGGTGTTTTGTTGCCAGCTGACCAACAGCTTTATAAGAAACTGTAATATAAAACAGTTAAAATGATGAAGTCTGACCTTCACTAGTGTGTCTGTGATTCAAATCAAACTGCTTACTAAAACAGAGCATTGTGTTAGCAGCACAAGAGTCATAGGTTCGAATCGTAGGGAATACATACCGCTGCTATCACTTTGCAAAAGCATCTGCCAAATGCACAACTTGTGACAACTTTTTATAGGATCCCTAAAGTTTATTTTTCTCCCAGACCTTCCTATACCAACAAATCAGTGCTCACTAAACATGGAAAACCACCAAAACAAATGAGAAATCGTGTTTTAGACAGCTGCATGTGTACTGTGATGCTTGTCAGCAACATAAAAGAAAAAAAATTCCATGAAAAACAAAATCAAATTCATGCATCTGACAGACATTTTTATGCATTAGAAGGTATGTATTTTTTTATCAGTATGTATTCCATAGGGATCAAGTCCATCACCTCTATCTATTGAGCTACAGGAAGCTTTCCTATAAGTAAAACCCTGCATTTTCAATGTCAGGCTTTAAATGTATAGTTAACTACTTACACCACGCAGTCTACCAGGGCAGATTCCGCATGCTGACTTGGGTGCTTTGCCAGCCTTCTTGGTATACAGGTACACAACACGGTTACCTGGGGTGCGGGACCTGAATCACATAATACACAATCCCATGAAGGACAGTTGAATATTTGCTCAAGACTTGTGCAACTGTGGTACAGGAGATGAGTGATGCTGTACAGCCTGGAAGAAATGTATTCGCACAAATTCAGATACTTACAGTCTGGTCTTGTTTGAAGTGGTGTTGTAGGAAAGCCTACGACGGTATGTCAGACGCTGCACCATCTTGACCTGAAAAATAAAGATTTGGAATCATTTCTGCACACGAGCGTTTAGCTCGAGCCTACTAGCACTGCCAATTTAGCCCATATGATACATACGTACAAACACCGGTAAAATATTATTTTAAATCACATCACCGGGTCAATTACACAAATGTATTCGTGTTACACATTCAATCCTCTTGTAATGTAATGTAATAACATTTTAAGATAGAAACGCGACACGTTCATGTTGACGCAAAAGACAACTTCATAGTCTCAGCTCAAGCTGCAACGAAATGTTTTTTGTACCCAAACTGACCTAATATCGCAATGATTTGCACTGCAAGACTTTAAACTACATGTATAGGACTAAATCTCGTATGTTTTATCTTTTAGAACGACAGATTATAATGGATGTTTTAGACATTTTTTCAGGGGAAAAATAATCCGCCATACCTGCTATCACTGCAGACGGAAGAGGAGGGACCAACGCCGGGTGAGAGTTCAAAGTACTGCCTGCGTCGGAAATTAAATGCAAAATAAAAGCCGTTGCATTTAAAATGTGTTTTGTGTATGTAGTTTAGAACAATTTACACAAAAAACTCATTTATAGCTAATAAATAGCTATATATCTATATTTAAAAATACTCAACAATACTTTTATTATAATATTTCAAATAATACTTTAGTATTATCTAAAAAAAAGAACGACACTTTACATTAACTACATAAGTTAAATATCAAGATCAGTTAGTTAAGTATCAGTATCAGTATCAGTAAGCAACCCTTTTACTGCATTTGTAAATTAATAATCTTGTAATTTACAGATTAAACGATTTGAAAAGGGACCTTAATTGACTGCTGGGCAAATGCGTTGCCTGAGTAATATTAATGAGTCAAGCTCGTCGTTTTTAATAGTTCCTAAAACAAACAACAAAAACAAAATATTTAAACAAATATTTAATACAAATGGGAAAAAAATGTAGCCACCGAGTTAGAAAGGTGCGGTTCACCTCTTTACCGTCAGGTGGAGACAAATACTCATGAATCAATCGCGATGAAATCAGAGAACAGCCAAACTTTGAACTTTTCTAAATACATTTTGTGAATAGGTATATTGTGCAGTGTGCCTGTATGCAGTTTCAACAGTAACTATAACGCAGTGTTTCTTGCTGTAGTTTTTGTGACCCGGTGAGCTGTAAATCAGGGTTTACAGACACGCCTGGTTCACGGCTACAGGGGTCATGCAGGTAAAGCAGCGAATCACATTCTATATACACCTGGGTTCACGGTGGTCATGCCGTCACGTGATCACTGTTATGCGTGGAATGCATTAATGCACACCGGTCACTGGAGCAGTTGACCCCATTGGAAAAGGTCATATGCTGTGAGCAAAGGCCACTGTCCCCACCCTTGTCACAGTTATTTTTAAGGTTAATTCGTGTAAAGACAAATATCCCTGTTGAAAAAAACAGCATGTGCTGGGTTTGGTATGTTTTGATGCTGGTTTGCTGGTTTGTGCTGTTTTAAGATGGTCATATGCTTGTTTAAGCTGGTCAAACCAGCATCAAAACATACCTAACCCAGCACATGCTGTTTTTTTTCTACAGGGATTTTAAAGTCTTGACATTCATAATAAAACATTGAGCCATTTGAAAAAAAACTGCATACAATTCCATCTTGCTCATACAAAAGTATAGAACACAGTTCAATAAAACTGCATGTTCAGACGTTAAGGTTACTCATCACACGGCAGGTTTTCATGCTTAGTGAAACACACAAACTATTCCTGTCCCTTCCACATTCTGTAATGCTGTGACCTGTAACTATTACCCCAAGGGATGTTTTCAAGTTAGCTAAACTTGACCTATATGCCCAGCCTACACCATTTAAGACGCATAGATTTCTCCAGTGGAAATACTGCAAGAACCTATAGATGTTTTTTTTGCAAAAATCTTTATTGTTTAACGTTGTCATCAAATGGACATCCACGCTTTGAGTTAAAAATGTACTAAAAATACTCAGATTTGAAGGTTTTCTAGCAATAGTGAGCAAAGAGGTCAAAGGTCACTCACAATTTGGTGCTAAATATACTGTAGCTGTGTTAACATCTCACTGGCAAGTGTCTGCAGGGTCGAGCTTTGAGGTGGCACTCCAAATTCAACATTAAAGTCTGCGCACCTTCAGTCCCACCCTTAGGAATTTTAAACACCAGAGGAACATTCTCAAATGACACCACCATCAGTTCACACGCGAGTATACTTTTACATTATGTCAATCTTATCTCTCTTTCTCTTTGTGTACTTGTGAGTTTTTAAGAATAGATGTGAGATCTATTACAGAATTGTGGGTGTTAATCTTGAAGCCTTTGAGAATTTTTGTGTTCACCTCATACTGTAACAGAATATTGTCAAGCACCAGGGCCAAATGTGGGTGTATGATCAAAAACATACTGTACTGTTAACATCACACTTCACATTCCTGTGTCATCTTCTGTCAGAGCACACCTCTTAAAGTGATAGTGACAAAAAAACTGTCATCATTTACTCACCCTCTTGTCATTTCAAACCTGAATGACTTTCTTTCTTCCGCAGAACACAAAAGAAGATTATTTGAAGAATGTTGTTAACACAATAGAATGCAATAGAAGTGAATGGGATCCAGTGCTGTTCGGTTTCCAACTTTCTTTAAAACATCTTCTTTTGTGTTCCGCGGAAAGAAAGTCATAAAGGTTTGAAATGACAAGAGGGCGAGTAAATGATGACAGAATTTTCATTATTGGGTACATTATCACTTTAAGGCCAAAGTCAGTTTGTTCCCGGGGCACACACATACGGATAAATGTACACTGCTCAGTTTTAGATAAAAATGTCTGCCAAATGCATAAATAATCATAGAGCGTTTACAGAAGAGTTTACTTCCCAAAGGACCATTAACAATTTTTGAGAAAATCTGAAGCACATTACAGTATTGCAATTAATGAATAAAAAGTAAAGATTTAAGACAAAATAATGTTTTATTTATTTATTTATTTAAAGAATTAAACAACATAAAACAAAATCTGTAAGTATAATGAGATTATTGGTTTAAGGTGTGAATACTCCTGTAATGTTTTGATTTGCAGGTCTTGACTCAGACCACAGCACACAAATAAACAAGACAAATAATATAACACACATACAAATATGAAATCAACAAAAGTCAAATACTTGATGAAATTCCCTAGCACATGATCAATGACAACATTTTTGCACAAAGTAAACAGCATCATAACAGAAACGTATGTTCCCCGCATGCAGTAAACGCTGTAATGGGGCGATACATCATGTATTTCATATGCTTCATTTAGTTCCTCTAAAAAATTGGTTTATACAGCTCAAGATGAAACTGTCTTACAATCATGCATTTGCCGGTGTGAGGTTACAAAGCATTTTTCAGCTCAGAGCGACTTGGTTAATAAATATCAGTCTGCTATTTTGTGTTCAGCCCAACAGCACGTACTACTTATCCTTGGCAAACGGTTAATATACGACGCAGATCACATTCTTTGTCATCTTTGTCTTTTCAAAATAAGCCCTGAGCAAATGGTCTTGTAAACAAGCATCACAACAATCAGTTAAGTGAAGACACTTTCCTCATGCTACTAATCTAAACTAATCCGCAATAATAATACATTATTAATTTATGAACTTGTGCTAACAACTGATAAAATACACTTCACAAGTCTGTTTTTTAATGAATGAATGCAATGCAGTAGATGAAAGATTGCAGTTAACCCACAAATAAAGCCAAATTTATTCTTTCAGACAGTTTTTTTCTTCATCTGCCGTCATGCTGAATGTAATGTGTGACACTTTAATTGTATGGAAAACAGCTGTGTGAATATCTTGCTTGCTGAAAAAAGCAGCATCTGTGTTCCACAAGTAAAGTCATACAAGTTTGGAACAACATGAGGGTTGTTATAAATAATGAGAGAATTTCTTTTCTAGGCGAACAAACCCTTTAAGAATTTGGCACACAATTTCTTTTGATAAGTACATGCTGTTGCAAACTCGGTATATTTTTTACTGTGCAGGCTTGAGTATGATGAAAAAATGGGTTCACTTTTCCCATTTGCTAATACTGCTCATGCGAACAAGGCGATTGCAGATGCATTATTTAACCCGGTCATTCCTTGGCGAGTCTCCGTATTAATGAATGCCATTCTGTCCTCTTCCGTGTAATGTAGGAAGGTGTTATCATCTCAGTGGGCAGATGGGCACAGCCCTGAACTCTACAGCTCTCGCAAAGAGCCTCGGCATTACAGATCACATACATGCCGCAGTCATAACTGTTCTGCTGCGAGGGGCACGGCCCCTCCACGAATGGCGCTTTACCCCGAGCACCCAGAAAAGCCTCCAGCTTGGCTGAGATACGGCGGGCGTGCAGGGAGTTGCCTCCGCTCTGGGAGTCGTAGTGCGTGAACTGGTTGTTGTCACGCTGATACATAAGCAAGCTCCAGTGGGAGCCACCTGCCGTCTGGTTGGAGTTGTCATTGACGGCCAGGAAAACCCAGCGACGAGACGAGAGACTCAGAGGCTCCAGGAAGATGGAGAGCTCCTCTTGGCAGGAGGCGTACTTGATAAACTGGGTGACCTCAGGGCTGATGAAACAGACCTTTTCGCCCAGGTTTCTGAAGCGCTCGGTTGAAAAGTACTCAAAGGCAAATCCGATGACCTGATCGTTGAGCCAGTGAGGACCGTCTAACAGTGCCACATCTGAGCGCCGCAGGAGACTGTCCTGGAAGCTCAGAACCACTTGATCCATCCTCGAGTGATAGCAGCAGTTACTGTGGTGAAGAACATACAATACACTGTTTTTGATTTAAAAGCCATTTCATCACAACAATTTAACTTATGAAACATACCTTAATATAATTCATACATGATTGTTTTTAAAATAAATAGCTATATTGTTCATCTATAATAAATGGTCTGTGTATTTACATACACACCTTGTATTTTATTCATTGTGTATCTTTGCAGGTTATTTTTATGTAAAGCCCATTGAATTACCTACATAAAAGTTGCTATATAAATAAACCTGCATTGCCTATAAATATATGGTACTTTTGTGTTTATTCTGTATTGAAATGAATGTCAGTTTACCACCATTAGTTTCATCATGGTAACCTGTCTTTCTATCAGTACTTCTTACTCAAATCTTACTCTACATTACGCACATCCTTAAAATATACCCAGCAACTTACACTGTTGTTTTAAACGACTACGTGCTTTATTTAACACAATAATATTAATAAAAGCTCATTAGATTGCAAGACGTTAACAAATTATACATATGAATACTGCACTGCGTTCTGATCCAGGCCAACCAACGTAACATTATCAAAGCAAAAACACTTTCATTCTCTACTTTCTTTATGTTTAGATCAATATACAATTAACTAAGTTATAATTTGACAATCTAACTTCTCCTACCTTGACAAAGCAACAGAAACGTGTGCTCTCATAACGTCAACTCCGCATAACATCAGCAATGACAGCAGGTGCCGTAAACTATCAACAACGTCGCACTTCCCCACGTCTTGCGACAGTATTGAGGGGCAAAACGCTTTCTCCCTCATACATACGCCCCTTTCTCTTTTGCGATGGTGATTGGCTTACCGTCATGACGCAACAACTGGCGCGGCGCTTCTCTGGAAAGGCTGCCGCCCAACGCCACAGCTGACCCCGCCCCGATTCCCGGAGCCGCAGCGTGTGCGCGCGTGGAGCGCGCGTCCGAGCACAGATGAGGAGCAGCACTGATTAAGCAGAAAAAACAGAAAGGAGTTTCAGCGAACGACTCCCACGAGAGAAGAAACGCGGCACTTTGGGGAATTTTCAATGGGAAAAAGCTTGTAGTCATTTTTTAAACCAGAATGGCGTTCGGACACGGGAAAGTTCACGCAGAGGAAATTTTGAGTGAGAAAAATCTTGGATATTAGTGGACTCGAGCTACGCTGGGTTTGATATTTCTTAAAGGAGACGCGCCGCGCACAGATTTGTTACGTTGTATCCAGAGAGGTGAGGTGCGTTCTTGTGTTGTTCATATTTGTACTTTTGTGTGCTTTGAATCGTACAAACAAACTTCATGTTCCCATTAAGGCGTTCTCTGCAGCCAGATATAAAAGTTGGTTTATGTTTATGGTGACATACGTGCAGCACTAACGTTAACGTTATATTGTCATGTGTCTTTTGGTTGGGTGTCAATAATTATCATGTAATGTTTAAGTTGTGAAGGAATACCTTTAAGCTAACGTTTCAGACAGGCTGAATAAATACATTTAAGTGTGTCTGCGTGACAGATGTCCAGGGTGGAGTTGACGATGAGGGTGTGCATGTATTATTGAGGGCTCAGTTCTGGTGCTGCAGTCATTATGGGCCAAATCTGCACAGTCATCCGGACCCGGTCAGAATGAGCTCGGTGTCATCTGGCTCTCGTGCACTGCTCTTTTTAACACCAAAGTACTGGGACACTTAAGTCCTAGTTGAAATGTGTAACTGTCATTGCATTAGAGAACAAAGTGCCATCTGTAAGCAAATTGTACTAAACCTGTTTGAGAATTGGCGTAACTTGCTTGAGCCATTTTTGACAAACTTGTCCCAAGGTGATTGGCAGTACACGTACGAGTCAATTCTCCATCAAGTTACTAGTAATATCGCTAGAAAAGCAATAGATTGCATTAACTATAGACCGTAGAGCTTAGAGACTTAATACGTTTGGAGACCTTTTGTTCTTTTTTTTAAGGTCTTTTTTGATTGTCAATGCAACTTGCTTAGATTTGTTGTTTGTAATGCAGTGACATTTTTTTACCAAGTGTTCAAATGCTTCACTGTACTAGAGGTTAAGTTGGACAAATTTCTCAAATTTTTGTGTTTATAAAAGATAGGTGAGAGGTGAGAGAGCAATGTGTTTTATCGGCAGAGGAGCACAGTTGATCTTGGGAATGTAAAGGGTCTGTCTCAGCTGTTAGGGTGGCATGAGAGATTCGGTCTTTACTCTAGACTTTACTCTGACAACTGGTCTTCTGGACATCTGACACCCAAAAAACTGTCTGAAATCCTCAAAGAGGATTTTGATCATCACATTGTGATCAGGGGGTGCATCGTGCATGCATATGTTTGATTTTTATGACAATGGAGGCTAATACCAAGTCAACACAGTGTTGTTGTTGCAACAGTTGTGATAACTGTGGTATTTGGGTTTTGGTTACTTTTTGAAGGAAGCGTTCATAGAGATTGCACACATTCAGCTGTTCACTTTGTGCACTGTTTTTTGCAGGTTTAACATCTCTGTTATTAAATATTAATATTGGCAAGAGATAGATGACTGGAGGAGAAAGCAGGGCTGAGTTAGAACAAAGATATTTTTTTGTAAGTACAGTGACTCTGGAGATGTTTAGTATACTTCGTATGATGAAACTCTGTCGTTTTTGTACCTAGGATACCTAGGAATAGGAGGATATGGCCATAGGAAGCAGTGAAATTGAAGGCCTTAGAGTAAATTTTACAATCTGACTGGATTATACGGTTGTTGTTACAGTAAAATAGTTTTTGCAAGCTATACGGTCTGAACTTCTCAGGGTGGCATAACAGAGATGTCTCAACCTGCTAAACTGTTCGTGTCATTTTATCTCTGAAATATGAAGTAGAAGATTTTGGCTCCGCTGTAGACAGTTGGCTATGTAACAGACAAATTGCGGACTTTTGTAAACAGAGTCTGACAGCTGACTGGGGGGTGAATGGGTCGTATTGCGGGGCTGTAAATAACTGAAACCAGCAGTAGTCATTACTTGTACCGTTTGTCTGAAATGTGCTGTCTATTTCTTTTTTTGGTAAGCTAATGTAAAGTACTGTGCATTAGTTTGGTTAACTCTTCACAAAGATATTCAGTATAACAGACATTTTGTTTTGTTTGCTACTAGCCAAATAATCATCTAGCTATCTAAATTATCATACAGCAGTCACTCTTTTTGTATTAATTTATTTTACTGATGTAATTTTGTATTATTTTGGACCTCTACGCCTTGTGTTATTTCAGGCAAAACAATTGATTTGGAGTGTTTTGCCTAATCACAAAATGCTGAAAATTTTCAGCAGAAATGATTGTTTGGTGATGAACATACATGAGTAGACACATTGGTTTTTCATCATAAAATGCAACTTTGTTCGCTTATGTCTTATTAAATCAGAGATGGAACTTGTTTTATTCGGTTGATACTTTTGAAAAGTTTTCCAAACGTTTTCCAAATTAATCCAAATGTACTGTAGTTTTATAGTTTTTACAGCATTTTTTACAGTAAGATTTAATCTTAAACAACTTTAGTCATTGAAGCTGGCATGGCGTTGGAAGGAAGAAAAAATAAATAAATCAGAGATGCAAAACGCGTGCACAGAAGCTCACTGGATAGATGACATTTTTGATCAGGACCAACATGGGCCAGCTTTTATGTTGTGTTTAATGTATTTTATCTTCTATAAGTAACATGTAAATCCACATTCATGACGTCTTATTAAAGACCTTACATCCACTGTTCTCAGTTTTACAGAAATGCTTTCGCACCTTTCAAGACACACACCATCGGCTAGGGCTGTGCACGATTAACCGAAATATACATCACGTGATTTATGCACAGCTTGTGAGTGAAGTACGGTAAAATGCTGCTGCACCCGAAAGCCAGAGGGCGCTCTCGTGCAGAAACTCCAAATACGCACTGCAGAAGAAGACCATAACACACGTAGTTCTAGGAAATGCCTAAGGACATGTTTTTTATCACTGTTTCTCAAGCCTCCAAAGGTATTTTTATGATAATAAAGTATATTTATAATGATCATGTTTGACAGGTGTTGCTTTTTTAAATGCACGTTAAGCGACTCGAACTCGCACTGCTTTTATATCGAGCAGCATTTCCTACTGATCCCAGAAACGTGCTTCACGGACAAGCTATGCATTAAAAAATTATCGATTCCTTGCATAATCGAGCCAGCTCGATTTCAGCA
Source organism: Triplophysa rosa (assembly GCF_024868665.1). Lineage (NCBI taxonomy): Eukaryota > Metazoa > Chordata > Actinopteri > Cypriniformes > Nemacheilidae > Triplophysa > Triplophysa rosa. Next base: position 36,550,190 of record NC_079890.1, read on the forward strand.
TGATTTATTGGTAATCGCGATTAATCGTGCACAGCCCTACCACCGGCTATTAAAATGTCTTTACCTGGCCTGCGTTGGTTATTTGGGGATTTTCTGTTTTGTGTCATTGCAGAAGAGTTTGTTCAATTCAATTTATTTATATAGCGCTTTTCACAATGTGCATTGTTCCATTTTTCCAGTTTGTCTACGTCGTCTTGAGTTATACATCTTCAGTTTGATAAGAGAGCAGCTACATCCTTTCGTGTCATTAGCTTTTCATCTGTCTGTGCTGGTGATGAGCGTCTGCATCATGCCTCTGTTATCCCTCAGGGCCGATCTCGTGGACAAGCTGTTAATGTTTCTGACCCCCGCTGGAACGGCATGGATTGAATGACAGCCAGGAAAATGGAATTTTAAGCAGAATATTGCATGCTGACAATGTTGCAAATGCAACCGGTTACTCAAAGTAATTGTAAGGACTAGCTTTGCCTGTGCAGAACTAAGTACCCCAATGCTGGGGTGGGGTACCGTCTAGTGCGTTGTAGGGTATCACCAGGTGGTAGCTAGGGTGTTTCAGGTGGTTGCTGAAAGGCCCACATAGGCCTCTTTTACAGCGTGGTCTCAAGATATGACTTGTTAAGTTACTTAACAATAAGTTACTTGTTTAAAAACTGTTTAAAAAACAACAGTGTTGCTTGTCTTGGCAGCTATTTAACCTTATTTGTAATGATAAATAATTTGTATTATTGTGTTTTTTGTTTGTATGTCCTTGCTGACCTAAGTAGGTAAGTAGGTACCTGTCTGCTCTTGACAAATGTGCAGCCCCAGAGCAGGTGTTGACAAGCCACTTTTAGTAGTCTAGGGGCCCTAGTGAGGGGCGCAGAACTGTAAAACTGGGCCACTTCACTAAAAATACAAGACGATGGGGGAAAGTGGGCTCGCTTGACCTTCTTATCACATATGAAGAGACCACACCTGACGTATTTGTGTTAAGTGGTCAGTCTTTGGTCTGGCCGTCAGGAGCGCTGCTCTGTGCAGTCTCTCTCTCGCTCTGTTTGACGTGAGGTCCTCGCTGGGGCCGCAGAAAAATGTTGGAAGCTGGCATCTGTTTGAAGGGATACAGAGATTTATCTGTTGCTTATCTTGTCTCAGATCTTGGACACAGTCTTAACATGCGCTCCGTGCGAGACCAGTTTTGTACGGCAAGCGAGGAAGTTCAGTTTTTACTGTATTTAAGGAAGGTAAATTAGTTAAGCAACACGAATGATGAGATTGAAAACAATCTGTCGTGGTGTAAAGTTATGAGTGATATTTCGGTTGCATAAGATTATTTTTGTTTGTGGTACTCTGGTTCTGTTGACTGGTATCAAGCGCATGCAATCTCAGAGGAATGCGTAAAGATTTGTTTTCAGGGTGTGGAAAGAATAGAGTCAGTTTGAAATCAAGCACAATTCAGCCCACCTCATTTATAGTCTGCCTTCCTCTACATCCTAACCATCAACCCTGGCAGACGTCATGCCTGTTGAGAAACCTTCTGCTGGTCTCCTCATGTCCTCCTGTCTGTTGTTGTCCTCAGGCCGTGATCGGCCCAGTCTAGCAGCTTGTCCTGAAAGAAGACATCCCTAAAGAGTAAATGATGTGTCATGCAACTTACATCATGTCCTTTGTAGATGTGATGTGACATTTTCAGAAATGAAAGTCATTTTTTGGCTGGCCTACACAGGGCAAAAATGTCATATGAAGCGGAGCACTTGCATCATATTCGCATTTTTGATGTACTGAGCAGCATTTTGGACCAATGAGATTTAATAACATGACAGAAATAGAAACCAACCAAGCTGTCATTTATAATTTCAAATTACCATGTTTTTTATGGAATATTGCAGTGTTTATGAATGATTTACTCCTGCGGGGTGGGACTATATTGACTGTCCAATGCCAGGCTTCCAATTCCCAAAAGATGAAATAAAGTCCCACCCTACTTTTTTTATCATTTCAGAAGCCATTTCACTCGGATATATGTAAGAATATGTGGAAATAACACCATCGTAACTTCGGTTCCATGCTGGTTTTAAATGGTGTTATTGTACCTTCACATAGGTGACATGTTGTTTTACAGTAGCCCCGCCTACAGTGAAATGTCATTGGTCTAAAATCCCACTCTGTATAACTTTCAGGATGATCTGGAAAATCTTTATAATCTATTCATGCAGTATAACGTAGGCAAGGTGATTTGTCTCTACTTATTGCAAAAGTCACAGTTAAACATGACAAATGTCAAACTATCGTGCATAACTCTAGTTTAGTGAAGGTCCTGGGTTGTTCCACTGTCTCAGTTATTTCAACGTGTCCAAGTAATAGTTTTGTGTGCGAGAGGTGCGGTGTAGTCGATATGAACACAATAATTTCATGTTTTTGTTATGGACCCGAGTCACACTTCCCGTTCCGCCCATGTTGGGGTCTTTGTCCCAGTATCGGGTGCCGTAGAGAGGACAGGAAACAGACCGTTGCCGTAGAGACAATGATGGGCAGTGACTGCTAACGTGCTTGGCCTCCACCTTTCATTTGTTGTCGGACTGTTTCAGCTAATGTTTAAAGTTGAACTTTTGTACTTTGCATTTTGTGCCAATAGTTTGGTAATTAAGGGACAAAACTAGCAGAGAAGACGAAAAGTTATATTGTATTGTAAAGTATTGCACATACTCTTTTTTTTCCAGCTATTTCTTCAAAGCCAAATCATATGTCATGACACATGAAATATTCTTAAAAAATGTTTCAGAGCTGTGCATTTACGTGACGTGAAGCACTAAACCATTCTACTTAACTTTAAACCTGAGAGAGTCCAGTTCTCCAGACTAACTTTTTTGACAGGAGTGTGTAAACTTTTCAATGACGACCTGGATTGTGTGTGTCCGACGCAGCGGGAAACATCAGTGACCCACGCACTTGACCATCACGCACAGCCTGCACTGGTGGCGGGTCGCGTTCTACTCATCTTTCCACATGAAATAACATCTAGAAGAAATTCCAAATTTGCAGGTCGCACATGCGCGAGTACTTGTAAATAATGCTCGCGCTGTCTCGAAAACTGGTCTCATATTTATTCGCAGTCTGGAGCCCTGGACTCACAGTTTTATCTTAGTTTTAGCTCAAGCTGTTTTTCTTCATGAACTTGAAATATAAATACAGTTTTCTTGGCGTGTTTTCAGCTCGATAAACATGAAATACCAGTAAAGCTTCTGCGAAGATTTGGGTTGCCAATGTCTTAACTCTGCCAAAGCTCCAGATCATGTTCATCTGTGGTCGGTTTGCTGAGGTGGATTTTGCAGGACAGATTACATAAAGATAAGCAGAGATATATTAATTTGTAAACACGCTCGAGTCAGCATTGCAATAAAAGTGCACCATGGTTTCAGAGCACGCAGTCGGCTCTCTCCTGCAGTAAACCCTTACCTAATGCCTTGCATTTCAGTGGATATCCACACGTGCTGTGCATGCACCTGTCAGCATTTAGCGTTACTCATGCATGTTCCTGTTTTAGCTCGGAATGCTGGGTAAACTTGAGCTGCGGTTGTGTCATTCAGGCGGGTCTGTGATTATTTACTTGTTGTGAGAGGGGTTGCCTCCAACCCCAGAGTCCTCTTTTATTATATAGAGGATGGTGACGTGGGCCTGAACCCGAGCCAAGGTTTGGGTGGCTGTGTCGGGCCTGTGCGAGCACTCGGGCCAAGGTCAGCAAAACCACTATAGTAATACTGCAGTGCAGTTCAAGCCAGACAATATGTCTATAGTCGGGACTGCCATCGATTAACAGATCCGACTACAGTCTCATGTGGATGGGTCACGTGCAGCCAGCTTTCATTTCCATGTGTACTGCTGTTGGAATTAAACGGTCATATTTTGCGAACTTCAGCAGAAAATATGCGCACATACTTTTGCCTTTGTTGTTGTGCTGCATACGATTTTTTTAAAGATTAATTTGTAAATGATCGTATTGAAAAAGCACAACGACGCATCGTGAATGTGGACTGAATGCTGCTCTTTTGCGTAGATTGGATTACAGCTGATGATGCATGTACCAGTTAGACAATCGTGCGTGTGGACCTTCTGTAATGAAATCACAATGCTTTTCTGAAGTATGAGATCAGAGTAAGATTTATAGCTTTCTGTGTAAACTCCCGGGTGAGTCTTTAACAAAATACTATACAACCTCCCTTTTATGTTCCTGATACCGATTCACCGGTCACCTCCTTTTACTGGTGTAGTTTTTACACAAACCGACATGATTGATAGTCACAGAGTTTGCTATGTATGTATTACCCCGCTCACTGGACTGTCTAAATGCGCTTTGTTTACTGTTTACTCATACTGCACATTTATGATTCATAGGCTGATCAATAATGATGATGCATTACCTGGATCTCTGTGTGTTCCCGGGGGGATCTTAGTGCGATGATTAATAGACATCTCTGTCTGTGCTTCAGTTTAGATATTGTGCTGGTGAAAACACTAAGAGGTTATCTAAATGTTCCTTATGGTCTATATGATTTCAGGAAAATGTTTGACTGTAGATGTCTAGTCGTAATCCATATAGAGGATTTCAAATGTGTTTGTCAAATAAATAGAAAGGTTTATTAGATAAATTCACAAAACAAGGTAACAATTAAGATATACAATTTAGGCATGACCGTCCTTTATCTGCTCTGATGGCTCCAACTTTAGTCTGTCTAGTAGTTTCTGTTTAATAAAATAATTTTCTTTTTTGCACAATGTTCGTAGCAATCTGTCCAGATGTTGTTTGGAAGACTGAAGGATGTGTTGTTTCTCCAATTTTTTTTTTAAATATTTGTATATCTCTAGCTCTCTCGTGCCAAAGAGTTTTGGATGTTTTGTGAGTGCCGAGCTCATGTTCTCGTACGGTCTATTTCGCTTCCAGTCTTAACCACAAATATTTCCATATTTGAATCCCAACTGTGATGAAACTGTTTTATTGTGCATTAAGTTCCCCTAAATAACATAGACAAAATGGAATCAAGCTATGTGTTGTATAGTAGATGGAAATTCCCCTCTTCTTCTCCTGAAAATCTTTGAAGAGCAGGATATATGCTAGAGAACCAGGTCAGGTATATTCCACCCTAGAAGCTTTTTATAGCGGTTTGTAACGGTCTGAGAGTACCTTAGGCCCATCGGAGCATTTGCTTTGCAAATCCAGAGGCTCGGTATGTGCCAGGATGTGATGTCACAGTGAGGAATGATGTCATTCCCTCAGCCGTGCTGTCTGTAACTCCGTGACAGGCTGCTGAATGACTGGAGACAGATGCTGAACTCTTTTTACGTTCCCATGTTCCTCCCTTTATCTGTTCTAGGCTGCGTTGTGTCTCAGTTCACACACCATCTGCCCTTCGAAGTATGCAAGATAAGAAATAGTGCATCTTAAGTCAAAATGCACTCCATGTGTCCGAAATTTCTGAAGTTTCACGTTTGTTGTGTTAGTATGTTATAGACCAGTGGTTCTCAACGGGGGGCCGGGACCCACAAGGGGCCCCAGCTGACTTCCAAACTTCCAAGGGGGCCTCAAGATGACCAATATTTTAAAATTAGACTAAATTAGCATTGAAATTCATAAAAAAAAGATATTCCTTATTTGGTCATTTTTATAGTTAATGAACATTTTTGTGGTTAATATTAAGCTCTAAAATATTTTTTTGGGTAGAAATTTTGAGGTTTTGTGAGTGGGAGGGGGGCCTTTGAATGTTGTTGAATACAATGGGGGGCCTTGGAGTCAAAAAGGTTGTGAACCCCTGTTATAGACCACTTCTCAAGATGTAAACACTGATGCACTTTCGGTATCATTTTTATTTATTTTATATTTAAATCTTACATACATAATTAAATGTTAAATACATTTGTTCAGCATTTAGATTTGGTTAGAAATGTTCTGTTGGTTGTATTTTGTTTAAACGTTTGTGTAGTGTTAAGAAACTGAAAAGTTCTTCTGGACCAGCGTTGAACCAGCGTTGTTTACGTCATCCGAAGTGGTCTATGTGTGAACGAACAAACGTGTCACATGACAGTAAAAATATGGTGGATGTCGGGAAGTATGCATACTGCATCCACACATACTATAGAATGTATTGTTTTGTCAGTGAAGAAGTACATACTTCATCTTAGTCAGTACATGCTGTCACAGTACACGTTTTTAGATGCAAGGACTGCAAACCAGAGTTATTATAATTTTGATTTTAGTTTTATTTAGTTTTATTAATAGTTTCAATTAGCAAAAAGTCATTTTATGATTTTTTTTTATTTTTTATGTTGCTATATAAGATTAATTCATCTTTATTTTAGTTTTTGTTTATTATCATTTTAGTGCTTTAGTTTATTTTTGAGGCAACATTTAAATTTTTCATTTAGTTTAAGTTTTCCAATAATTTTTAGGTGAATATTTGATTTGATTTTAATGAACGGAAGTGTTTTCAACGTTTTAATTTTAGTAAACTAAAATAACCTTGCTGCAAACAGTTTGGTAAACAGTGTTAGGATTGTTTTTTGTTTTTTTATAACAATAATGATGATCTGTTTAAAGAGACAAATAAGTAATTGTAAAAAATTAGCTAGTTATTAGGTAACTAATGCTAAAACAGTATAACAAAGGTGTCTGTGGTATCAAGAAACAATTGTCTGATGTACGGACATACTTAAAATATACTCAAAAGTACCATCATCAGTGAAGTATATACTTTAACATAGTAGACAATACATTGTGATGCAGCACTGCTTTCTTCTGTCTTTTTCAAGAGAAATAAAAGTCTCCATCATACTCCTCCTGTGTCCAGTGAGGAAGAGAGAGAGAGAGAGAGAGAGAGAGAGAGAGAGGGTCGAGCGAGCAGGAAATGGCAACACGAAAGTGTGACACACAGACGTGCCGCTGTGATGCAGGAGTGGAAACAGGGAGGGAATCTCTCTTTTTAAACAGGCCTGTTGTTTTGGTTGCTCACTCTGAAGAGTGGTTATTATAGATAAGGTCTGTAGAGTGAAATGTCACAAGCCAACACAGGAAATAGAGAGAGAGAGAGAACGAGAGAGAGAGAGGAGGCATTGTCTGTCTGTGCTTTAAACACTCGGTTTACTGTCATCCTCTCCAACAGATTTGACACTAGTCCGCATGGAGTAGGATTACACTCCCGCTATAACAATGTGCTGACTTCTTAAAGAGACAGTACACCCAAAAATGTCTGAACAGGAATTTCTCGACGACCAGTCTTGCTCTTATGTGCTTTGAATTATACTAAACTGCTTTTCATATTCTGTAGATTGCTTCAAAAATATCTTCATATCATCTAAAACAGCTTTTGAAATAAACCCATCTCGTCCTCATCAGTCAATAGAGATTTTACCCCTGATATGGAAGGCTACATATTTTGGTTCAGAAATAAAAAGCATGTAGAACGCGAGTCTCATGAAACTTGATTTTGTTTTCATTTTCTGATTAGGAAACCTTGTTCTTCTTAATGAATGATCGGCTGCCCAGAGGCCTGCGGAAATATCTTTATCTAGACCTCCTGAACACGAGTCCTGTAAGCAGGTCACAGATCTGTTCTTTGTGGTCATTTGGATGTTTATCAGAACAGCTGGCTCAGTCTCTTGAGGCCAATGGTCTCCTCTGGGTTAATCGAGCTGGATGTAACAACATGTGTTTCTTGTACTGGGATTTGCACAACAAAAATTTGCCATGTTTGTTATTGTCTGAGTGTCAGTATCTTGAAAAGAATATACTGAATATCTGATGATACGGTGTAAGGCGAGACTGCTGTGTTTAAAACTGCAATCTGTAGTTTTTGCTTTTTTACTGTCATCTCTAAAATATAAAGTTGCAGGTCACTTTACGCTCTTGTCATAACGTTGGTTGAAGTCCAGAACCTAACATTTCCTACAAAATAAGACACCTTAAAGGTCCAGTGTATGAAATGTAGCAGCATCTAGTGGTGAGGTTGCGAATTGCACTCAACGGATCACTCCACACCCCTCCCTTTCGAAGCACTACGGCACCTGACACAGAACTAAGATGTCGTCACGTTTTCGCTTCTTTGCCGAAGGAGATAATGTATTTTAGGGCTGGGTGATATATCGTACGATTCTTATGCTCTCAGTTTCTCAATGACTTACTGTTAAATGCCGCCACATCTGAAAGCCAGAGGATGCTCTTGCGCAGAAACTCCGAATATGGGAAACAGAAGAAGAACAATTAGTTCCAGGAAATGCCTGTGGTCATATTCTATCGCTGTTCTTCAAACCTTTGCAGGTATTTTCATGAGAATAAAGTTGATTTATAGTAATGATGATAGACGAGTGTTGCTTTTTCAAATACATGTTATAAACGACTCAATCTCGTAGTGATTTTACATCGAGCAGACGAGCAGTACTTCCTACTGATCAAACAGCCGTAGTTCACGGAAGAGCTGTGCATAAAACATCGAATCGATTTCAGAATCGATTTAGACATGTATAATTAGCGTGAATCGCGATATATATTGCCATTGCCCAGCATTTTGTCCGTTTAGGGCTACTGTAGAAACAGCATGGTGAATTCCATGTAAGGGGACCCGCATTGTTGATAGAAATAGCTCATTCTAAGATAATGTAAACATAATGCTTCATTATGTAAGGTCTTTATACACTTCTGAAGACATAGATATGTATATTATATTGCATTTCTGTCAATAGATCCTCCTAAAAAATTACACATTGGACCTTTAATTTATAAATTATTATTATAAAATTACTCTTTTGCATTGGGGTAAAGTATCTTTTATGTATTTACTAGGGCTGTGCAATTAATCGAAATCTGGCCTTCAACAATAACAAAACTAAATAATTGAGGTAAAACAATTATTTTGCCGCATTCCATTTTGTATGGATCTTCTTTTCTTGTGGTATAAATCCACAGCGCACCCCTTTCCTTTACAGTAGTTCAGCTGTGCTATTTCTTTACATTTATTTATTTAACAGTTGAATTCACAGTTTAAAAGCCAAGTTTTTTTATTTTTCTATGTGAGTAATGAGTAATCATGTTAAATAATCGGGATCTCAATATTGGCCAAAATAATCATGATTACAGGGTTATTCCTGGCTTAAAATGAGGCGGAGGTGGTGCCATCCTTATCTTGTACACACATGCACGTGTAGGCCTACTGTACCTTTAAGTGGCTTAAACAAACACTTTACATATTATTGGAAAATGACAATTATTAAGTTATATAAACATTATTCTTATTCAACCAAACAGAAATGTTTTTAAATCGAATAAAGCTTTTTATCATTTTCACCTAACTTTTCAGCCCACAATAGCCAACTAAATTAACCAGTCTTACTAAATCTGCAAAGCTCATTCATCCTGCGTTCTCTTGTGGTTTACTGAGCTATGAATGATTCGCTGATTTTTTTATATTCACTAGTGACTGAAAAGTTTCAACAGTTTAAACAAATCAGTTCAAAGGAGTCATTTGTTTGCAATGTGCGTTCATACTGGCGAACTCGCTGTGTACAGTATTACAGTAAACAGCACAGTACAGTGTACAGTACAGTAAAACATTACACGATGATGTACGCCACGTTAATTAAAAAAATTAAGAAATAACCATTTGTAATGGTGAATGAACTCGACCACTTAAAACTACACACCAGCAGTCACTTTTGTTGAACAGCTACAATCCATCTGTATTCATGTTTATGCGTCCATCATGGCATTTTAAATCATAAATGCTCAAACAAGGTCATTAAGTGATTATTAGTTCTTGGAAACACTGTTTGGACATGCTTCAAGCGTCAAGTCAGTGTGGTCTGAACTGAATGTGCCGCTTCTACCTGCCGCTCACTGAACAGAGTAGACACAGAGAGAGGCGGTGCATGCGCTGGGAAAGCAAAAACTGAATTATTCAGAGCAGAATTATTCATAAGCATTGAATAAGCAGGCTTATTCAGAAAGTAGCTAGATTTGTCGCTAGTCGCTTTTTGAAAAATAAGTCTCTAAAGGGGTCAGAAAAGTCGCTAAATCTTGCGACAAAGTTGCCAAGTTGGCAACACTGCGCCTCACTGGGCTGATAATGAAACAGCGCCTCCTCTGCGGCGTAATGCCGCAACCGCACTTATACATGGCCGCCTCCAATTTTTCTATGCAGGAAAAACCCTGGATTATCATTTTGGTCATAATAGAGCAGCCCTAGTATGCTCAATAACTGATTTTTGTTTCATTTTCACCAAAAAAAGTTACAGCCTTTGCAGTTTCTAATGTTATGAAACGATTTGTGTCTGGCGATGGCATTGTGTTCCTTGTTTGTCTTAATGAAAGCAGTATATAGTTTATCCATCTTTTCTACTCTGTTTTGTTTTGCCTGTTTTACAAGCTAATAACTTTCTTTCTTGGCCTGTTTAATATCTAGGTGTCACGAGCAAGACTGTTAAAATAGCTTAAGCTAAAATGAAGTGAACAGAGTAGGCGCGGTCTTGACAAGGTCATTGTCGCTACTCATGGTGTCTGTAGCTGTAGGCATGGGTTTATAGCCGTGGGCCAGTAGAGCTCTCATCTCTAACCGTGTGACTGTTTGAAGCAGGTCTGGCCTGTAATTATGCAGACATTTGTGAGGGGGGGGTTGTCCACGGGGCAAGTTGGTGCCTGAACCGGTATGCCCCCCAGGCCTCTGTTACCCCTCTACCCCGTCATAAATCAAAAGACCAGCTGCTAACAGCTTATTATCTGTGTAATTATCTCATCCTGTAGTCCTGCTTTATCTCCAAGACAGCCTGGGCCCCAGTGCCTACAAAGACTGCTTCTTTATTTAAACAATTCTTGCATGGCTGATCGAATTTTTCAGATCTGCATCCATCATACATTGCAGGGGACGTTCCCCCCAATGCATGGAGCTAGCAATGTCAAGATTATAATTTCTATTTATGCAATTGGCAGACACTTTTACCTTAAAATCATCATTTCAAACCTGTTTGACTTACTTTCTTCCGCAGAACGCAAAATAAGATATTTTGAAGAATGTTGTTAACTAGACCCCATTCACTTGCATTGTTCATACAATAGAAGTGAATGTGGGCCAGTGCTGTTCGATCTTAGGTTTTAGGTGAACCGCCCCTTTAAGAAACTTTATTTGGCCAGTTTTGAGGTTGTATATGTCTCGGATGTTGCGTAAGAGTTTCTCCAAAGTAATGCATGGTTTCCCCCACTTGACGTTCAGCATTTTTCCCTTGTGCCTTGGCAGCGGTCCTACAGAACAGTCCTCTTCCTTCGCTTTGAAATGTGTTTGTGTTGCAACCGTATATCTTTGCTTATTACCAGCAATAATAAAGCCGGGCCCAGAGGCAGTGAACATTATGAGCGAGATTATGGATGTTTGTCCTCTGCGTGTTTTTGAAGGTGATGTTTTTGTTTGTATTTAAAAGTGTGATTTCCTCTTTCCTGCTTCTCAAAGCGTTATGGACTCTTTACAGCGACTTCCCGAGCTCTTGTAAAGCGCCAGAAAATAAGCCTGTATGTCGAAGCCTGGTCTTCCATGCACCCTTAATCCCTGTTTCAACTAAATACATACTTTAGTCTGTATGGTGATTGGCTGGTTCTCAGGTCATATGCTCATATTGTATAGTTGAACTGAACAACAGGCATTGGGTTTAGGGACAAAGGCTCTGTTTTACTAATTGACTCTTGTGCATCGCGCTCGCTCGCAGGGTCATAGACGTGGCAGTGGTGTTTGAATAGAGATCTATATACAAGTGTCCAACATATGAGGTGAACGTGGGGGTTTGGAGTTTCCTCTGGGTTCAGTGCACAGCGCAGGACTTTAGGGAGTAGTTAGGGCCCACGTGGAAGCTGCACACATTTTTCTGTTGGTGAAAATCACAGAAGTGTCTTATTTTCTGCCAGAAGAACTCCTAGAAATTAGTTTTAACCTAAAGAAAACCTTAGTGGTTTAGGTCAAAAAAAGCCCTAAATTCTCATTATCATATTGTATCTAGATGTTTGATTTTTGGGGTGGGGGGGTTATTGTATTTATGTGTGGGTGTAAATGTGTGTGTACACGTGTCCAGTTCATATTTCACCCCGAAATGAAAAAATAATAGATTTAATCAAAATTAAAATATATTGTAAAGGGTAACTTGACCATAAGGTCTCATTTATTTAGTAAGTGCATTAGCTGTTAGCTTATTTAAATATTTACAGCATTTCTTGGACTTTGTTGATGTTTGTTAAAGGGATAGTTCACCCAAAAATGAAATTCTGAAATCATTTACTCATTTCATTTTCATGTCATTTCAAACCTGTATGACTTTCTTTCTTGAGCAAAACACAAAAGAAGATATTTTGAAAAATGTTGGTAACGGAGCAACGGCAGTGCTTATTGACTTCCATTGGTTTGGTGTACATACAACAGAAGTAAATGTACACCACCTTTGTTTGGTCTTTTGTGAAGAAAGTACAGGTTGTTTAAATGACTATTTTTCATTTTTGTGTGAACTTTCCCTTTAGTACAAATACAATTGTTTATGGTTCATTTATGTTAGTTCATTGTGCGTTAACTAATGCTAACAGCTACAGCTTCTGATTTTGAAAGTCTATTAGAAAATTCTCACATTAACATACTAAATTAACAGATTAAACACTTTAAAAGTTTTGGTCATTGTCAGTTCATGTTAAGTGGAACCTTATTGTGACATCATTTTTTTTGTGTATTTCAGCGGTTGCTCTTTCAGCTCGTAACCTCCAGCCAAATTCGTCCACTGTCTGTAACAATTACATCGCTTCACATGCATCCGCAAGGACACGCTGCAGAAATCCCTCGCTGTCTCTCGCCATAAAGATAATTTGTTAACAAAGGCGTGCAAATTCCTGCGAGAGATTCGCACTCTTGATGCCGAGAACGTTGAAGGTTCCAGTATGCGATCCAGTTCAAGAATGCCCTCCTGATACTAAACAACTGTTATCAGAGAACATCTTCGCTAACATTGACAGCCCTTGAAATGTTTGTTACGTCTGCTATGTCGCCCAACCCATGTTTGGCTGAAAAAAAAGTCATTCTGGCTTCTGGGAATTTTTTTAGATATGTGGTTACTTCTTGACCAGTTCGTGCTTGTGAAATGCTTTCTTGTGTTGACTCAGCTGATGATGTAAACGTGGACCGAGGTGCAGAATCATCCTTTAAATCTGCTATCCTTTAAGTAGTGTGCTGACCATCTGCTCCGCTGTGAGGTCCCCAAATCCTTTGCGAGCTCAGTGAAGTGCGCCTCTAATACTCTCCTTATGGCCCTTACGCAATCCGGTTTGGCCTTCAACTGAGGTGCTTGTTGTGAGCGGGTTTGGGTGTGCAGTTGTGCCACTTTGTGTTGTGTTGTAAGCAGGAAATGCTAAAGTAAAATACAGGTTTTACATTGTAAACATGTTGCAAGACGATCTGTTATTTAACCATGACAATCTCTGGTGTTGATTTCCTCAACGTAAACGTAAAAATACAAATTTTTCTGTTCCCTTTCACAACACACGTTCTGTTGCATGTTAAACAGGAGATAAATAGATACATGTTTGGGGACTTCATTTTACCCTCGATAAATTGGTTGGAATTTGATAAACAGTTGTTCCATACCTTATATTTAGTAACCATGGTTTTACTATGGTAAAGGTATACTAACCATATTTGTCGTGGGTTTATTACCATTTTGTATAACCTTACTTCAAAAGCAGTGGTTAATTTGTGTTTTCTTGTTTTCGCTGTCCTTCTGAAACCTTGTTTATCCAAAATCGCTGTTTTTCAGGAAATGCAAAAAAACGCTGTACTTTTTCAATGATTACATACTATGTTGTCATAGTTGACAAGCATTTTTGAAACTTTTTTTATTGGTTAGATATTTACAAAACCATACAGTACATACACTAAAGGGTGACTAATAATAAGGATTTATGGCAACAACAAAAATCGCAAAATATGGAGATATAAGGTTTCAGAAGGACAGCAGCGAAATGTGAATTTAGTGAAACGATAAATTTTTTAGTTAAAAATGTAGCAAGTACATAGAAGATCAGTGATGAAAACTGTCTCCTTACTGTGATTTTGGAGATGTCAGTTTGACATCATCTGGCTTCAACCAAAGTCCGTTTACGGAAGTCATGCCATTCGGCGGCCATGTTTGCAACGCCTCTGGGCAGCTATTTACGTCATGCATACCTGCAAACTCGCCGCTTTTCAGTGAAATTCGCCGTTTTGAATACAAACATGCCATTCTTGCCATTCTTGAGTTTTTTCCCCGAGTGGGTTCCTTGGTGATTTATAAAATGTAAGTCCTCGGGTGCCATATTTTGAACATTCAATGCACAGATACAGGCAACATCATAGCATCAGGTGCGGATGCGGCAGGAAAAGCACGTTCTAAATGTAATTTTTGCGCCTGTGAAAAGCATTGCTGAAAGGGACGAACGCAAAGTGTCGTCTCGGATAAAGAGAAAATGGTGTTGATATTTATTATTCAGTTTGCCTGTGTGATCGAAACTGCTATGAGAGACAGTTCCCAATCTACCTTTCGAACTTCCACTTCTAGAGCCCTTCTAAGTGAGTAAGGCACTTGGGTGCGATTGATATTCGTACAAAGTATTAATCGCAGAAGCCTTAGTTTACAGATTGTATTTAATATTTATTTTAGAGACGGATCAATTCGCTTAATCATCCATTAATATGTCGTCAGAAGCCGCGCGGATAACTTCTTTATTGCTTGTATCTGCTTTTTGAACGGTCTTCTTTATGAAAGTTGTTAATAACTCTTTGTTTTTTCTTTTTGAGCTCTTATAACTCGCATCAATCAGGTCCTGCACTTTATCTCTCTTAATAACTCTTTTAACATCAGTCCCACACTTTATTTTCTTAATCCTGCATCCTGTTTTTAAAACTCGTGCTACCTGCATAATGGTCTAATTTTGAGCTACAGGAAAACAAGTGAAAAATATGGATTTTGGACGAATTTGAGATTTTCATAAAAATAAGTACATTGCCCTCATCTCGCGATCCCAATGCTCCAATTCGTAATTAAACATCTAAAATGATCTTTATTTGTCTTCGTTTTCTGAGACGTGCACCTTCCTAAGTCTTTCCTAATACAAAGGATGCGTGTCCATCGGAAGCAAAGCGCTTGCGCGTTTGACGTTTAGGTTTTGGTTTTAAAACAGGATAAAATCGTATGGCTGTCACCTTATTCAGCTCTTCCGAGTTTGCAGGTCTGGTCATCTACCTGAATAGGGGAAGGCATGTATTTTTCTAAAATTGCTGGCAAAAATCACAATTGGACGGCATATTTCCGATCAATAATTAAACATGACATGAACTGTAGCATAACTTTGGTTTGCTAAGCTTAAATTCGGCAAAAAATCTCCTTTTCCGAGGTCGCATCGTCTTCACAAGAGCCCCGCCCCAGAGAATCGTCAGTCTTTTCTGATTGACGATTAGCTCGTTTTACTGGGAGGCGGGACTTACTTTGCTAGAGCGGCCATATTGAGCGTTGCATTCCTTGCCATTCATTGGCGCATCTTGTTAATATTGATATCTTTGCTTCAACACATATAAGGATAACTTACAATTTTATGTTTCAAACAGAGATGGCAATAGAGAGAAACAATTACATATTGCAGCTTTAATATAATATAGTTTGATTATATAGTAACCTTGTAAAGTATATCTTTGAATTTTGAAGTTTGTTATAAAGATTTTAAACAATGACTTTACTTCTGATCGTAACCCACCCATCCAGCATCATTCAATGTCATATGTAGACTCACGTGTGGATGATATGAATACCATTACTCTAGTGTAGAGATGTGAACAGAGGCTTCAGTGAGACCTGTCTGAGCACCTGAGAGCGCTGGCTGACGTCCAGATCTCAGTCTCACCACGGCGGGGTTCATTGGCTCCTGCTGAGAGACGGGCACCAGCAGACAGAGGCACATTGACCTCACAAGCACAAATAAATACACGCCGCTTTGTGGAAACATCCAAGTCTATTAGTGTTTGAGTTGTTGTTTCAGAGATAGCCTGTGCCCTCAGCTCAAATAATACACGAGACTGTGAAGATGCCGAGCTTCAGGTCTATGGGTATTATTTGAGTAAATTAAACTGTTTATTGCTGAATCTTTATAGTGTAATTGGATGTTTTATGTAAGAGATTGACATTTATGTAACGTTTAAAGCAATCGAGTAATTGAGCGATTTCGTTTTCTATATACACAGTGCTTTCGTGATGAATAGTAACCCTTGGAGACTATTCAGGCATTATTAAGTGGACGGTTGTGAATCGTGTTATTGTGTGTCTGTTGGAAAAGGTGGCAGCTGGTGATTTTGGCAGCGGACTGGAGTTCTGTGCTCTGTTGAGAGCAGATAGTGACCCAGTGTGTGCTGAATCGGTCCATTCTTGATAGAAACTCTTAAATCAGTCGCTTTTAATTGCTTACAAACTGCAGCTAATGGTTTAACTAACTGTAAATCACATTACTTTATTTACAACACAATTTTTAAAAGCGAGCCAATTCACTGATGAAACGGATTTTTTCCATAGCATTAACAATTTTCAGTAACAACATTACAAAGAGGACAATACAATACCAATTTGTTACACAGTGGAATAGACAGGATTGAAGACTTGATTCAACTTTATGTATGTAAATTAAGGAAAATTAAACAGGTCTGTCGCTGAAAAATGCAACTACATTTTTACAAGATTAAAAAGGCAATCGAGAATGTGAAACCCAAAGAGAGAACTTTTTAAAGCAGGAATAAACGAAACATTGAAACATTATCAATGCAGGTCACATGTTGGCAGCTCGACCAATAGGATCAACCAGACAGGAAAAACCTCCATGGCGTCTCTAATGCATATTGTATTTTTTATCACAATATTTATCGTGCCATAATATATTTGAAAACCCCCATGGAGAAATGTTTTATAAACTTTTGTAATATATGTTAAAAAGATATGCCATTTGATTTGAAAATGCATAAACTACATACTGTGTTAGTATTATATTATTGTGATTGGCCTCCTTGTTCTCTAGTCTAGATAACTTGGTTGTTCACAAATTTTTATTTTCTCTCTTTCTCACTCTTTGTTTCTCTGTCAGTTGTGATGTCTTGAAGCAGCAACCGGCCCCTTTGAAGGATGTGCAGTGAGTACTAATGGAAACTTCTGCTCCAATATGAATGTTCATGATGTTGGCGGGAGACGACGCTTCGAGGACTCCGAGTTCACCCTGCGCATCTACCCAGGGGTCATCGCAGAGGGTACCATCTACTGCCCCGTCACCGCCCGTAAGATCACCTCAGCCGCGGAGGTCATCGAGCAGGTCATCGACCGACTGCGGCTGGATCGGACACAATGCTACGTCCTGGCAGAGGTGAAAGAGTTCGGTGGGGAAGAATGGATCCTCAACCCTACCGACAGTCCCGTCCAACGCATGATGCTGTGGCCCCGCATGGCCCTGGAGAACCGCTTCAGCGGCGAGGACTACCGCTTTCTGCTGCGGGAGAAGAACCTCGATGGCTCCATCCACTACGGCAGCCTGCAGATGTGGTTGCGGGTCACGGAGGAGCGACGATGCATGATGGAGCGAGGCTTCCTGCCGCAGCCCTTGCCGAAGGACTACGACGATCTCTGTAACCTTCCGGATCTCAACGAGAAGACCCTGCTGGACAACCTGCGCAGTCGCTTCAAGCAGGAGAAGATCTACACCTACGTGGGCAGCATCCTCATAGTCATTAATCCCTTTAAGTTCTTGCCCATCTATAACCCCAAATATGTCAAGATGTACGATAATCACCAGCTGGGGAAGCTGGAGCCACACATTTACGCGGTGGCCGACGTGGCTTACCACGCTATGCTGCAGCGTAAGCGGAATCAATGCATTGTTATTTCAGGGGAAAGCGGCTCAGGCAAGACCCAGAGCACCAACTTTCTCATCCATCATCTCACGGCGCTTAGTCAGAAGGGGTTTGCTAGCGGTGTGGAGCAGATCATTTTGGGTGCTGGACCGGTGCTGGAGGTGAGACCTGGTTTCATTTACATTTATGCAGATGCTTTTATCTTAAGTGACTTACAGTGCATCCAAGATATACATTTTGCATGTGTGTTCCCTGAGAATCGAACCCATTACGCTTGAGCTTATAACCAATTGAACACTTTGTTTATATGAATTATTGATGATAAATGATCAAAAGTTGGTACGAAAGCGTTTTTTTATAGATGCTGTGAATCCTCTGAAGTTAAGTGATCTTATTTTGTTCCAGGTTTTTTAGGTTTCCCATCAAAGTTTATTTTTAGATTTTAGATTTAGATTTAGATTTAGATTCAATTTATTGTCATTGCACATGTACAAGTACAAGGCAACGAAATGTGACCTCTGCATTTAACCCATCCAGAGAGTAGTGAACACACGTACCCCCGGAGCAGTGGGCAGCTATCACTGCAGCGCCCGGGGAGCAAGTAGGGGTAAGGTGCCAAATCAAAGTTTATGTCCATATTAATTCAGATGCTAGAGTTTGGCTTTGTTGAGTTAAAACTTCATGCTGTTTGAGTTCAGATGAGGTTTATTTTAAAAGTGTAAGGACTCTTTTAAAGGGGCAATGTGGAGATTTTTTACCGTTTAGGGCTACTGTGGAAACAACATGGCGAATTCCATGTAAGGGGACCCGCGGTGCATGTAGATAGAAATAGTTAATTCTGAGGTAATAAAAACATAACGCTTCATAATGTAAGGTCTTTATACACCTCTGAAGACATACTGTACATTTCTTTCAATAAATCCTCCAAAAAATGACACGCAGCACCTTTAAGGGATGCGAATATTGCCAAAGTGCCATGTTATGTCTTTGTCTGGATTGATTCTAGTAGCATGATGTTGGCCATTAAGTGGACAAAACGTTAAAAACATGTCTTTCCAAAAGCTTAGTGGCCAAAAAATGGTCGAAACATGGGTTGTGAAATGTATCCAACCCTTAAAGCATCACTGAGGTGCCTTGAAATATGTAGCATTGTTCGATGCGTTGACGTAATTTCCCCTTAAAACAAAATTCTTTGTTGCTCTGACTTTTTTTAAAACATCCAGTATCATTTAGTTACCCCACATCCTGGGATTTGACTGGAAACTGATGTGCAGAATGAATTCATTGCTCTAAACTGGTGTAAGAGGCTAAATTTTGAGCAATGTGAGTTTTGTTGATGTTTTGGAGCACACTGGTTTATAGATATCCTTAAGGCTAACATATTCATGCTAAAAGCCACAAACCTTTTTCATTTATATTTAATGTCAGATGGGCTTTATGGTCTTACACAGCTTTGTTTTCATTGGCATCTTTTTAAATGTACATCTTTAATCTGACTGTCCATTCCTGTTGTGGCTCTAGTCACTAGTGCTAGCTGCAAAAATCCCACGTTACTTGTACATCAAACATCAGATAGGTTTTTTCCACTTGCACATTGTCGCTTTCATTGACAAACAGAAACTTGTCACTGAAAATGTTGCATTGTAATTGATTTTGTAAAGACATGCAGATGAGACTTGTTGCTTTTTGTCACATGGGCTAGATTAGTCCTACCTTTTTACCTTTGCGGTATGAATGATAAATAAACTCATGGCACAGTTGGCAGACGCTCTTTTCTCGAAGTGATTCACAGTGCGAACACATTATGTGTGTTTCCTGGAGATTCAACCCGTGACCTTTGCACTCTTTACTAGGGCTGGGTTTTGCGACCAAATTGGTGATTCGATTCTTATTTATATGGTTTCGATTCAATTTAGATTTCGATTTGATTCAATATCGACTAGTTATCAGTACTTAGATTAAAATGCTAGGTTTGCAGACATGGAATCCATATTTAAATATATGCTGGTAACTGAAACCCTTCTACTCGGCTATATTAGTAAAATACACGTTCACATTAATAGAGCCCACACAATTATGTTTGGATTTTGCAATTTTTACTTTGGGTAACCAAACAAGTAACCAACATTTTTATTTTTACTTTTTATTTTTACAGTTAAATTCATAACAACATGAAACATGTTCAGAAAAATTAAACAGATTTCAACATTCAAAACGGGCCCATAAATATCAGCGCCAGTGATGGCGACATCTTCAGGACGAGAGACGAAATACAGATATTCACATCCTTGAAGTAAAGCACAGGCATTAAGAATGGATTCGGGGATTTCCCAAATCGATATTGTTTCGTTAAATTGAAGATCGATTAAAATCGAAGAATCCATATTTTATACTCTGCCCTACTCTTTACACAAACTACAGGAGCACTAGGTGACCGTTTGAAATGCTCATCATACTTTAAGTAATCTGATTTATCGCGCTGTATTTTCCTCATTCTTTGTTTGCTTTCAGATGTTTCTTTTGCTGTGTTACCTACATAATCCCGTGAAGAATAATATCTTAGAAAGATCCACGGCTAGTCATGCGATACACTGTTGACACAGTGTCTCAAAGAAAGAGCGAGCGAGTTTAAAGCTGGTTTTGTACATTCCAGCGATGCCAGTAATTCCACTTTGCTGCCGCATTACTGTTTTTTTGTTCTTTTTACATATGCACCAAAAATAAGACATTAGAAATAAAATCATGCATAGCCTCTTGTAACTTATTGCTATTATAAAATGCTGATTTTATAGTAACAGCAATATGATTGTATTCATGTTAAAAAATCACAACAAATCTTTTAAATAATAAAAATGAGTAGAAGGTGCATTTAATGTAAAATTTATTATAAATTAATATAAGAAATGTATTAATGTAAAATATATATTTGCTCACAGGTGTGCATTTTTCGGTTATTTTGCATTGTATTGTCAAACGTGAGATTTTAAAACGGCATTGATCTGTTTCAAAAAGACATGTTTAATGTTAGTCTGGACGCAAGCTTAGATTTCATTCGACACAAATGTAAATAAGCCTTTGGGGGATAGACTGTTGTGTACCTTTGCGTCGATTGTTTAGTCTACAAAACATAAGCTCTTCCAAATTATTTATTTATGACTTGAATCTAATATTATTTTATTTATTTTTAAGTATTTGACTCAGAAATGCAACGTTTTTTATTGTCGTCCACAGACTCACCAAAAGGCTAATGCTTAAGCATATGGGTTAATGTCCGGCCATGTGGTACACTTGAATGGCTCTTGAGTGGACAGAACTGGCTTTAGTTGTTTGCAGAGTGCGATTAATGTAAAGTGTATGGAGTGGTTGAGCTAACATACATCACTTCCTCTTTATTCACTTGGAGGTGATGCATTTCTCCGGTCTGCCGATGACTGTGCTGCCTGCTTACACACACACACACACGAGCAGAAAGCTCTTTAAGGGCAAGCAAGTTAAAGGGGCAGTTCGCCCAAAAATAAAAATTCTGTCTTCAGAATTCAGGCCACCATTGACTACCATAGTAGGAAAAACTACCATCTTTTGTGTTCAACAGAACAAAGAAATTTATAAAGCATTTATCCTACAATGGAAGTAAAATGGTGGCCAAGAACTGTTTGGTTACAAGCATTCTTCCAAATATCTTTCTCTGTGTTCATCACAACAAAGAAATTTATACAGATTTGGAACAACTCGAAGGTGAGTAAATGATGACAGAATTTTTATTTTGGGGTGAACTGTTCCTTTAATGCTGTTTGTAATATTAAAGTTAAAAATGATAAACCCCTTAACATGCACAATTCCTAATGGATCAAATCAAGTCCGCAGTTTTTTTCTCAGTCAGTATCATCAATACACTCTTAAAAATAAAGGTGCTTATAAGGTTCTTCACAGCGATGTCATAGAAGAACCATTTCTGGTCCCACAAAGAACCATTCAGAGGTTTTTTAAAGAACCATCTCTTTCTTACCTTTTCATAATCTGAAGAACATGTTTAAGCCACAAAGAATCTTTTGTGAAACAGAAAGGTTCTTTGGATGTTAAAGGTTCTTTATGGAACCATTTAGACAAAAAAGGCATCGAAGATGTCAAACGGTGCATTGATCACAGATTTAAGATCAAGTTTGTGTAAGATGTTAAACCTTGAAGCGTTTTGCTAAAGCACGTGACACGGGCTGGTATTAAAGGAGGTTAAGGATAAACTCTACAGCCACATTAAAGTGGGAAATGAACTGTATCCTGATGGCGTACAGCAATTTGCTCTTCTTTAGCAGGCTATTGTATGAAGTTATAATCCTCTCTAAAGCTTAACATTTCTGCTCGAGTGAGAATATCCGTTTCAACGCTCATCACGCGCTGGCGTTCGGCCAGAGCAGTAGCTTTTATAGTTGGGAGTTACTCTGTTATGAGTTGGCTAATGTGTACGGAGGATTATTCAACCAACAAACCTGCTGTGATATTGAAAGAGCTATTGATTCAGTGCTTGGGATTTGTGTGCTGTTGGTATCTTTGGTCAAGGCTATATTTCATTGTCACTGATGAGACAGTTAGTTAGGATTCTTGTCATCTCGCTAATACTTCGTGTTACTCTTTTGGTATGTATTCTGGTATGTACTGTATGTGTTTTGAAGGCACCTAAAGAGATTCTTCGTCGTTTTAACCTTCAGTAGTCCTCATTTATGAAACAGAAGGAATTTCTCCATGAATTGGCCGTATCGTTCTTATGTTGTATTGAGTTTAGTTTAACAACACATGCACATTCTTTCCATTTGTGTTTCATGAGGGAGGTCCAAAGTCAAGGTTGTCCAGCAAGTTTATGAACTACATTCAGCATTTTGTTCACTTCAGTGATACTTTGAGCTTTAGTGGGATGTGTACGTGTGTGTGTGCATGTGAAAATGTGTGTGTGTCCGTACGTATGCTTGAGTATGTGTGCATGGGATTGGGAATGTGTCTGTATGTATGCTTGTGTATTGTGTGCATGTGAATATATGTGTGTGTGGAATGTGGATCGGATTGGGAATGTGTGTGTGCGCGCGTTTGTTTGTTTATGTATGCGTGTGTGGTCATGTTTGTGTGTATATGTTTAAGTATGTGTGCATGTGAATGTTTGCGTGTGTGTGTGCGTGCGTGCGTATGTTTGTGTTGTGTGTATGTTTGTATGTATGCATGTGAATGTGTCTTAGTGTTTGTGTGTGTATGTGCGCATGTGAATTTGTTATTAGTCCTAATGCACTACTGGGATTATTGTGAATTACTGCTAGCAATGGGCGCAATGAATTTGTTTTCATCCTCCTGCAGCGTACTAAAGAAAATAACATATTGAACATCAGCCGATGAAGGATTTAGCTTTTGGCCTGACATATCCATGGTGGTGTCAACGTTAATCTAAAGGCCTTTCCCTATCTGATAAAGTCATTTGGCCTAATCAAATGGTGTTATTTTAAATTGACAGTTTGTCTCTGGAATGTCCATTCACTTATAAGTGCAAGCTGTTTTTAGATTATTCAACAGATGAATTTCAAATTACACCACAATTACAATTGATTGCCCAAAGGATTGACTAAGGATCAAAGATATTAATAGATATTAACAAAAAGGTGCAGTGGGAATACTATGAATGGGGGTAACACTGCATTCACACGGGGCGTCAATGCTTGACGGATGGCGTTTCTGAAGCGTGGCCGACTCGATCGTCGTAGTGAGAACAGCCAAGCGTGGCCGACGCGATCGTCATTGTGACAACAGCCAAACATGGCCGACGCGATCGTCATTGTGACAACAGCCAATCACATTGTTCTCCGGTGCACTAGGTTATTTGCATAAGGCGAATAACCTAATTGGCTGACGCCTGCATCGGCGCTTGAAAAGTTGAGAAATGTTCAACTTCTGCCGCGAGCAATGGCAGTGATGCGATGCCGACGGACCCACAATTCAGTTCAAAGTAAATGCGTTAACGCTGACGTCCCGTGTGAATGTACCGTTAGAGCAACTGTCAGTAAGTCCTGCCTTCAAGTTTAAAGAGCTATTCATCAATAGGTTGACATTTTTAATTAGAATTTGAGTTTAAGTCACAATATTTATGGTACAGTTTATGCCAGGTTTTTGGTGGGGTTTTTTTTGTGACTTTTAAAGGGGCCGTCACTCAGACAGTTTCCGCATATCTCATGTTCTTACAGAATAGTATCGCACCCTTCAAATATTCGTCTTTAGTTTGATCACATTTATAAAAGACAGATACAGCTGTACGATTATTTCCAAAAACGTACGACGTGCGCACCCATTGCCAACAAAACACAGACGTATGACTCAGTTTCACTTACCTTGTGCATACTTACCGTATCATGTCCGGCATCTTTTATTGCTGGGACCGCGCCATCTATCAGTTTCAAACGATCTCCAAATCCAGCGTTATATTCACCGTTTATATAACATTCCTCACTAAATCCAGTGAACAAACAAACACAGCTGAACTTCTCGAACGCAGTGCTCTCTCTCTCCTGCTATAGATGGTTGTCGTGTGGGCATGCTCTTTCATCTGGCTCTCGTAGGTTGACGCGTGTGCTTCTCCGGGAGAATTGTCCAAAAAGGACTTCGAAAAGTTGTTACGAAACGAATTTTCATGTTTGAAAAAAACTTTCCGAAACCTATACGAACGCTGGGGAGTGCATCGATCACAGAAATACTACGTCATACGTCCAACTCGTTTTTTGACTAGTTGACCATGTCAACAGCACGTTTAACATTGTAAAGAAGTCAGAATGCATGAAACACCGTTGCACATCCCCTTTAAAGGGATTTTATAGCAGTCTTCCCCATTCAAATAAATACTTGGTCTCGTATAACTGAACTTTGATGATTTTCCATACTTTGTAAAACCCCAAAATTAAATTCTTCCAAAAATGCTTAATTTTAGTTTCATATTATCCACTTTAGTGAATCACTTTTGCATCCATACTGAAAAAAACTGACACTCATTTACGTTACGGTAAATACTCCTCAGTAGCTCAGAAGAACCATTCAGCGTGTTCTTTGTTAACATGTTTTTTTTACTTTACGACTGGACTATTGCAACAGTTTACCTACATGTTCATGCATAGCCAGGCCTTTGTATGAATTGCATTGTGTTAAATATTGCATAGTAAACAACGCACTGTCTGTGCCAATGAATGGCTTTCTTTCCCTTAAAGCTGTGGCTTGTACTTATTATTGTAACTGATCATGCTTTTTCCTTTCTGTCTTGTAAAAACAACATCACAATTAGTACCAGGGACATTGCGGATGGTATGGTACTATTACAGTCCGCTGTTATAGATTAACCACTATACTGTACATTGCTAAAGACATGTACGGTTTTTACTCAACAATGTCTCATTTGAAGTGTTTTATAGCCACAGAAACATAAATGTTACAGCCTGTGTTATTTGAGAAGATCATAAGCCGTTCCGTGATGTCGAAATGTAAAATAATGACACAAATGTTTGTGTTTAGCTGTAAGAGGCTTTTGTTTAATTGAGTTAGTGGGAGCAGATCTGTTAGTAATGGTGTAATATTATTCGTCAGGCACAGATATTTTTCTCTGTTCATTCACAGATAATGCACATGTGTTTGTTAGAGCCATGCTCGCGTTATTTTGAAATCCCTAATAAGCCCAGATGTTGCGTCAGCACTTCCACAAAGTACAGCTTCCCTGGTGTGCCCTTCCTCACCGCCAATATTCTGTCAATACGCTCTATACAGTTCTGTGTTCTTGCTGCTATACCATAATGATTGATGCCTGTTTGTCAGTTGAACATCTGTCATCAATTTCCGTTTGCTTAGAGAATAGAATGGAATAGAATACATTGAACGTATAGGAATTGCCGCTGGAAGATTATATAGAATAATTATCCATTTTTGCATAGCTGAATGATTTTATTACTTTAAAAAGTAATGTACAGTATAGTCAAAGTTTCAGGTTGATTCAAGTAGCTCAGAGATCTAAATGTTAAAAAAATGTTAGACTAGAAATGGAATGGAATGGAATAGAATAGAATTAGGGCTGCAAGATATTTAGAAATGATTGAAATTTCACATAGATAAATGATTGTTATAAATACTTTAAAAAGTATTAGGTCAATACAGAACAGAGACTGGAGACACAAAAGGCGACGCTTTCTTTTCCAAGAAAGAATAGAAAACATGCATGTTGTTTTTATATTTTTCAGTTTTTTTAATTATTCATTTAAAATGATAATTTACATAATTTATATAATATATAATCATTTACATTGATTTTACATACCTTAATTATTTTCGTATTGCATATTTAGTTATTTAGCAAGCTAGGCCCCTATCACTTATTGTGTTTTTGCATTCATCGTGTAGCCATACTAGTTTGGATGTTCTTTTAAACATAAAAAGATGAAATCAGGCTTGTAACATTTTTAAACACTTCATGAGTTGACGTGACGTCTGAAACCTGCATCTCTGTGAACCTGCGTTGCTGCGTGTGTTGTTGTTTTGCACTTTTACAAGTTGAAGTCTCTCATAGTATGTTCTGGTCGACTGTTATTTTGTCACTCTCTTGGTTTGAGCTGAAAACTGGAAACTCTTTTGGTTGTATGTAACTTGGTGCATTCGATTTCTGTTGACATCTTTAGCTCATTTGTGTTCTATGCTTTGGCCTATGACATGTCATTTCCTGTGTAACTTTGACCTGTATAATACAGTCAGTCTGAGGATCAGCGTTACCACCCTGTTAAGAATAAATCTTTCGTCATTGAGGAATGTTGCCTGTGGCGTAACTGGTGTGACATCTAAACTGTCCACAACAGTCGCTTAAAGTGGCTGTATAATAGGCTTTTTTGTTGGGCAGACGCTTTTGTAGTGAGTTATAGTTTCAATTTCATTGCCACTTTACTTTACTGCAGGTTGTTTTGATGTTTAACAATCCAGTGCAGAGGTCACCGGTTACAGGACCGCAGTCTACATCCGGACCCTGGATCGCTTCCATGCAGACTACCGAGCATTACACATACTTGTTTTACTTCTGACACACATTTCTCTGAGTTGCTTTTCCCCCCACACGGAATGTTTTATGTTTCATTGACCTCAGGGTGTGCATTATTTTCTAAGAATTCAACGGACCGGAATCAATTATTCCGCTTATACCACGGTTACTTACCACGTTGTTCGCTAATTTCTAATAGGACGCTAGTTTAATAGCACTCATTTCTTACGTGTGTCTCATCTCAAGCCATTGCTTGAGCCTGTATGCAGTTATCAGAGAGCGAGCGAGCAAGCGAACGAGAGGAAGCACAGCGCATATGCACATGCGTTTGCTTCATTTAGACAGAAAAGCCAAGTATCGATGTTTGTTTTCGCCGTATTCAACAGCCTGGTCATATCAGAAAAGCATTTGGAGGAAAAACTTGACACAAATTTTCTGTGCCAGTTGCGGTTCTCACAGTGCCATAGAAAGCTTGATGCTGTGTATTTAAAGGCAGTTTATCTCTTCCACAGACGTATTTTTTACTTTAAGCCAATCATTAAACAAATAAAGCTGTTGTTCTTTGTTCTTTTCGTGTTTCTTTTAGTGTGTTCCGACCAAACGCGACTTGCGCGAATTAATTGCGCTATTCGCTCGTAGTTGGACGCTTGAACATTTTGAGTTTACTTGCTTCATTGGCGCATGAAATTCACAACAGACACAAGCTCGAAAAAATAAAATGGCGGCCGAAACGCCCGTTGGAGCATAGTTTTGTATAAATGTAAGTTTCATTTTCACTTTCAACAACTTCTGATTGCATTTCTAGTGAGAAATTAGTATTGTAGTTTTTAAATATGTGATTAGTTATTGCAAAGACGCTCTCTTTTTATAATTCAAATAGACTTCAGTTGCGCTGCTTATCTGTTTCTCTGGGCTGCCTTCGTGCACAGATGCTGCACGTCTCTACTAGAGCAAGCTCCTGATTGGTTAACGCGGCGCGAATTTTCGCCAAAGTTCAGATTTTTCAACTTTTATAGTTATTTCTTCTCATATATTCAGACAATGGAAATTACCTATATCATTTTGTTTGTTGTTAGATCTTTATTCAGTGATGGACACTATGCTACAGTATAACCTTATTCAGTTAAACTATGCGCAGTGATATCAAACTGTAATTTGGTCGACATATCTGGAACTACTTCATAGGTGTGTTTGACTGAAAAATAATGCACTTCCGTAGAACGTTCGTCAACCAATCAGAATGAAGCATTCCACAGCCCCGTTGTATAAAACCCTTTAATGCACGGCTAGCTGTGGTTTATCCCTTACATGTTGCAACACAATCTCACAGGAATTCGTAACTATTTTTCGAGGTGGCTAACTCGTATGAATTTGTACCATCTTATTTGTACGTTTCAGGACGATTTGTATTTGCGGCAGGGACGTTAGGTTTAGGGGTTGGGTTAGAGGAGGGGCTTCAGTGTTGCCTTTCCAATAATCGTACGTTTTTGTACGATTCACATTGTGTGAACGCATGAAAGTCAAGACAGTTTCTCAGCTCGTTGCCACATGAAGACGGCTCTGTACCATTCATACATGGTCAACTCTCTCAAGCAATGCCATAACAAAACATCAAGATTCATCGTCAAATATATTCATTTTACTGGTACAGAGAGAAAAAGTTTACTTTCACTTTAAAAACTATATCGCAGTTCGGTTGATGATTTCATCGTGAACAGCGGTTACATGAAGCGAAGCGGATTCGATCTTTTACAAGTGTGTTATTTTTTTCTTTAATTAGTGTATTCACCATGGTTTTACTATAAGAAATGCATTCTTTTCACTAGAAAAAATATCCCACCTTTAGCTGAGCAAATTTACGGTACAAACCTCGTCTGTGAACTATGTGGGCAAAAAGGTAAAGCAAAAATAAACAAATAACTGAAAACAATCGTATTATCATATTACATTAATCGTAACCGACATAAATTGAGCTTTAGGTCAAATCGTCCAGCCCTATCATCAAATGTATTGTATCAAACGAGCTGATAACTGGAAACTCTAGCGTGCTGTTTGATTTATCTGTTGTTATGTATGTACCGTTGCATGCAGTGTTCCTTTATTTTATAGTCATGCAGTGCAGAATTTTTACAGTGCAGAATATTTCGATCCCATTGGCAAGCGTTGTGTGATGTTTCCATCATGACCTCTGTGAGTACACTGTGTGCCGGACAGATACCTGTGTCACGCAGCAGGGTGCTGGAGCGAATCTTTGTGTTTGTGTTCAGATTCTTAGGGCTGTGGGTGGGATATTTTACTGAAGTCCATCATCCTCCCCTCCTCCAACAGCTAGCCGGCCCCCACGTGACTACTGTGGTCTGTGTTTCTGGTGACCACCTGTTGTTCCGTTCTCTTTAGTTTGAAACCTTTAGGGATGAATTTTAGTTTTTGGGTGAACGGTTTCTTCAACCATCAGCTAAGAGGCCGCGCAAACAAGTTGATATATTATGAGTGATTTGCTGACAGAGTGTCTTCTGTTCATCTCGACGGGTTGAGATGTGAGCGCAGGGCTTTTCTAGGTGAATAGTGTCGTGGGAAAATGTCCAAAGCAAAGCCAGTTGAGCCGGGTAGAATCAGAAAGCAGAGATAGTGGCGCTGGACATGATCCAGCCTCGCCCCGCTGAAGCTGATAACGCGCCTTTTTTGGATTTCTGAGATATTTCGGGCTTTACTATGATACAGTAGCTGCTCTCTTTGCGCTTTACATCATATTGAGGATGAAGTTGAATCAGATAAAGATCAGGGAGAAGATGTCGTCTCGCTAATTGTGTCAAATTCAGCTAATAAATTATGGGAGGTTGGTTTAAGTGTAATAAATAACATTTCGTCGATTGTCTTGTTGGAGAGTTTCATGAGAAAAAGCTCATGCACGGTAATGGAAACCACTTCATGCTTGAAGGCATCTTCGGCTTTTGCATTTGTCCATTTCGCCGATTGTTTGAACCAAAGTGACTCAGTTTTATTATTGCATGTTTAGAACTTGTGACCTTGATGTTTGCAAGCATCACTCTTTACCAGTTACCCGGAATGCTTTGACACTACAAACCCAAAAATTTCACCATTTTTAAAACGTAGGAGTTTTCTTCCTGAGTTAGAGAGATCGTTGCTTTGTTTTTCTCTCCCGTCTGTTAGGTTATGCATTACATTCCTGGTAGGTTTGGGAATCTCCTCCTCACACTTTAGTTTGTATCAGGTCTGGCTTTCTTCTTTCTGTCCACAGCCTGTCAGTGTATTAACGGTGCCCTTGCCTAGCAGGCGACTTCAGAAAGAGGGCGTTTCGTTCAACCCCGCTGCCATCAACGGCCGGACTCATTCTTGCCTAACGTGCCCCTGACTAAACCGTGAGCAATAGAACAGTGTGTTTAAAAGTCATGTTTACGCCCACCGGCGCACAATGAATGCACGCGCTCCCTTACCAACACACCCACTCACACTTCCCATAGGGCGGGAATGGCATGCAGTTGCTTTATTTACTTCCAGAGAAACGTCAACTTTGTGTGCTTGACTTGGTCATCTTGTTTGTTTGAGTGAATGGAATTCCAACTAGTTATTTTTGTTTAATGTATGTGGATCAATATCACTAGGCCTGTGGTGTGGTAACCTGTATTTGCACAGTTTTTTCAATTTGTGTGTTGAAGGGTTGGTTATCTGTGTACTCCGAGATAAAGATTTACAGATTTACTTAGTGCTCGGTTGCCTGGAAATCTAGCTACCCAGAACTTATGAAAGTTGAAATTTAAAGGTGTATTATGCAGAAAAATGATTTGAATTGAACTTTGTTCCAATGAGGAAAAGATGCTTCATGTGAGTGGTGAGCGGAGCCAGAGAGATTATAAGCAGGTGAAGACAGAAATATCAGAAATATAAACGTTCAACATGTCAGATGTAAGACCCGCCTTTCAGTTACAATAGCTAATCACATCAGTATGGGGCTTCATGTCCTTCCTGTAACCTCATACTTGCAAAATCTGAAAGTTTTTTTTTGGTAACAGTTTACTTAAAGCCTTTATGTATTATGCATTATAAAGGGTATGATGCATTATAATTGTTCATGTGTGTTGTAATACATTAAATGTTGTTGTAAAGAATTATAAACAAATAAAAAATGCACAGTGACAATGAAATGATTAGTGTTATAATGTATTAACTATAGTTACAATTATTCATGAGGAATTACAATGCATTATAAGGTGCATTACAAGGCATTATACATTAAAACTTCTTTTGTAATGCATTATACATGTATGCGTTAGGGATGGGCGATATGGCCCTAAAACTCTATCACGATAATTCCTGGTATTTCTTGCGATAATTATAAAAATGACGATATATTCATAACGTCATTCACCGCTGTTTTTTGCGTCAAGTGATAGTAGCTGCATGTAGTCTAGACCCTCAGAAAAACAAATATTATCAAAAAGTAAAACTTACCCCAAATCAAACAGCTCCCAAAATATACCTACAGTATTTTTGTAAATATAAAATGTAATAGTGAGATTCGACTTCAAAAGGTTGTAGTAAAGAAAAGTTAAATGAACTAAAGCTCAATAAACACATAATGTCATACCTAAAACTGTATATATTCTATTGTTGGGTGGAAACGATCGATCGCATCACGCTGTCAATCACTCTCTCTTGAACTGTGTGAACCTTCTCTTCTCACAGCAACATACACTGTATCTGTCTATGACTCGCCCTACAGAAAGAGAACAGAAAAATTGCGGATAAAAGAAATCTAATTAAATAATCCATGCTTTTATCCGCTCATAAACGTATTTAAAATAACGTAATACAAACTCGCATTTGTACTGTATGTGAACAGGCAGCAGTGCTGTGCGCGCCGTGTCGCTATGAAAGCACATGTGGGCGCGAGCTACGTACGAGACGCTCCGTTCATCCTGTATATAACAGGCAAGAAATCATACTAAACTATTTGCGCATGCGCGCATAACATCTAACGTATGTTTAAATAAATACTTTTAGCCAAACTAAATGTTGTGGTGTAACCAGAGGCGTATTAAGACCTCATGGTGCCCCTGGGCAACAGCCCCAGAGGTGCCCCCATCAACCCACCTACCCACACGCAAGAATCCACTCATTAAAAGATTTATATATTAAAAGATTTTATAAGAATGAAACTCAGCAATTTACAATATACTATTTTACAAGAATTACACATTAACATGACACTTTTGTAGAATAGAACACAAAAAACAACTCTTTTCATCAAGCATTTTTAACAATTAGGCCTACTGTAGTTAAGGGGCACCTGCTTTCTGTTGTAATGTTACATTTCAGGTTTTGATGTAGTGAAAAAAAATCACTAACATTTTTTTAACAGGTGTAAATGTTGTGAATGCCACAAAGTGGGGGTACAGGGACACACACACACACACACACACATAGTTTGCATGTATGTATTCACATTAGGGGGACAATGGAACAATGTACAGATTTTCAGAACATTGGGACTTTAATTCACCAAAGTGGCATTCACCAGATTACAATGTATAGCAAGGTTATTCATAAAAATAACATGAAACGTTATTGTTACTATTTTAAGCTATTCAAATGCTCTTTTTAAGCACAGTGTGTGTATATTCTTCTTACTAAACGATCACATAAGTACTAAGATAAAAGTGTACACCACTAAAAAGGACATATGAATTGATTGCTATAGTGATGACACCGTTCTTCACTTTCACTTTAAAACCCAGGTTTGGACCTTAGTGGCCTTACCTCCACGTACTATTAGCATACATTATCGGCACTATAACATCTTATTTCTGACGCATGCCATGTAAATATACCTTTATTAATCAGTGCTAATCACCGCATTTTTAGTCGCCGCTACAACAATGCGCTCTGCATCGTTCCCGCTTCTATCTGTTTGAAGATTAAAGTGTACACGAAAGACGACTCGCCTCATAACAGTTACTTGTGATTGGCTGAATGTTAATTCACTCAAATCTATGTAACTAACCAGATAACATGGGCGGGAATGTTTGCGGAGGTGTGTCGAAAAAGTGCGGTGGACAGAACCATTTTTATCTGAAAGTGGGGGTATTCCCGTACATGGTGCCACGCCTATTTAGCGCAGATGCGTGACTTAAGTCTTAAAAATCAAGTGCTTATGTACATTTATAAAAAAATATTTTGTATCGCGGGTTTATTTGGTGCCCCTAAAGTCTTGGTGCCCCTGGGCACTTGCCCAATTGCCCGTATGGTTAATCCGCCTCTGGGTGTAACGTATTATGACTATCAACGAATACTTAACAAATGAATTAAATAAAACGAAAGTGAAACTAAACATTAACTCGGATGCATCTACAGTGCCAACCTAAACGAGATTTAGAGCTTTAGTGCAAACTCTTTCTCAGCTTCACGTCCGCCCTCCGCTATACCCGTTTTCACTTCACATATTATGAGCTGTGAATGGGTCTCACAAAGAGATACGTCATCAACTAGAATTTATCGTTTATATCGCGGGAAGACTAATTCCTATCGTGTGGGGAATTTCTACCGTTATATCGCAAACGATATAATATCGCCCATCCCTAGTATGCGTTAATGTTTTTTTTAACAAGGTTTAAGCTTAAAATTATAATGCGTATTTTGTGATCTTTATTTTTTGCTTAAATCATTATTGGTATTCACGCTTTGTTTGTCACTGGGTTTTGCAAATAAGAATAAAATAAAAAGTATTAAAAAGTGCTTGTTGTCTTGGACGACATATTTAATCATTTAAAAGGTAGATCGTTTTTTCCATTTCCTGAAAAACAGCCAATTTGGACATTCAAGGTTCCGATAGGACACAGACTATGTTATTGAATCTTTTTGGAGATTGGTCTTCCTTTTGAAGTAGTGTACTTGACGTACCCAATTTGACCTGCAAATAAGATTAAAATGCATAGTTCACTTCACCCCAAAATGATCATTCTTTAATCATTTGCTCATCCTCATGTCATTCCAAACCTGTGTGACTTTCTTTCTTCTGCAACACAAAAGAAGACATTTTGAAGAACGTTAGTGACCAAACCACATTGGCCCCCATTGACTTCCATTGTATGGACCACTGAGACATTTTTCAAAATATCTTCTTTTATGTTCCACAGAATAGTTCATACGTGTGAATAAATGACTGAAATTTGATTTCTGTCTGATTTATCACTTTAGTGTCTCATACCGAGGCTGTGCGCCCAGCAAAGTCGATGGAAGCGTGAAACTCTCGCGCTCGCTCCTGTTACATCCTCCTTAGTCATACTGGCAGCATCAGTTTGTATTCAGTAACGGCTGCCAGAGACAAAAGGCTTTAGTAAGGCTGTGTGTAGCGTGTAATGGGTTCAGTGGGGTTAGGGTTTACCCTGGCACAGGGCCCAGTCTGCTCTGAGATACCGCTCCTTCGCTCTGTGCCAGAACATTGCTTAAACACGCTTATACACATGCATATTAAACAGCATCGGGCTGCAGGTGGTAACATTGATCATTGAGTTTCTCATGGGACAGTTGCTGTTTAGGTTCAGTGCTCACATACGGTGACAGATCGTTGAGCTCTGTGTGATGCGGCTGCATAATCGATACAGTAGAAGCCATTTTACAGATTACAGCTGTGACCAGAGGCAAGGTCACATCTGCTCATATGAACCTCCGGCCCAACCCAATATTCCAGCCATCATCTACGGAACTTAAAGACCATTTCATCGGACGCACGCGCGCCTGACCCCCAGTTAACTTCTGGTTTGTGTTTGGCTAGTGTCTAATAATATAATTATTTATTTTTTATTTTATTTATGTTAATTTTTATTTTTATTATGTTTCTGTCTAATACTTGTATTAAATAAATGATTTGTTGATTTTTGTTGTGTTCATTTTATTAAATAAACAATTTGTTGAATGGGTCCTGTAGTTCAGTCGCATTTAAACAAACCGTATGGTAGATTGACATCTAGAGGTTGAGCTTGGTATCACAGTCTAAATTCAAAATATTGAAGAGACAAGTTTAGCCAAGTAACGGTTCTTCTCGGTTTCTTTTGCTTGTTATCAGAAATAATCTAATCTAATTCAGTTGGGGTCACAAAAGTGCGCATGCGCAGTAACGTTTGTTTATGTTGCAGAACAAACAACACCCTGCTGCAAAGTGCGTTTGAAGTCTGTTGCTAGCAAAGGTAGCAGTACGACCAATTTACTGCAGCACCTTAAACAGAAAAATCAATTAAAATTGTAAATCTGATTTATTGAGGAAAAAATCTTTTTTTTTTGTAGGCCATTTCGCCCAGCCCTAATTTAAAGTATACATGTTAATATTCACTCCTGTTATACCCACAATGCCGCAGTTCCTTTGGGTCTGATGGATAGTCGTTTCTGGATGCAACGTTGTCCAAATCTGCATGATTTTCTGCTGTCAGATGCGCTGCGGGAGTGAGAATATTGCTGGTCAGATGGGGTCACTCAGCAGAACAATATGCTTTTGTTGTGTTTGTGCTGGTGGGTGACGAAAGGAATGGCTGAGCCGCTGTGAGTGATGATGATCTAGTAAGCTGGATAAATGATTCATCTGGACCACAGCATTGCACAGCTTTAGAAACGGCTACCAGAAAAACACTCGTGACCTCTTACTTCACTTCCGGTCTTGACAACGCAATAAGAAATAATCTGAATGTAAAGTCCAAACTCTTACAAAAATAAGTAATATATAACTTAGATAATATAATATATTTCTAACTTGTATTTTTAGCGATGCACAATATATTATCGGCCATATCGGTATTGGCTGATTAATGGTCTTTTTTAGCATGTGATTTTCGATGTAAATGTTACCTTGTTTTCTGTAGTCAATGTTTTAAGAAGTTGTCCACTTTTTGCCTTTAGTTTCAGGCTCAGAAAAATTTATATGAATATTTAGATGCTCTGTATCGGCCAGTATATCGGTTATCGGTTTCCAATGTCAAGAATTAGTAGGTATCATTATCAGCACAAATTTACATTGGTGCATCCCTATGTATTTTAGAACACCCTGGCAACAAACAACAACAACACAGTAGCATCATTTTGTCTCGTGCACTTACAATATTTAAAAAAAGGTTTAGCAGACAGTAAAGCAGCAGCGTGTACTGTAGTCAACAGCCGTTTTGGGTCGTGCTGTTAAGTGGCTGGTCACAGCTGTCAATAACAGATTGGTTTATTGATGCATTAGTATGGGGACACTGTCCTAATAGCTTCAATCTTGTGAATGTCAGCGCTGAGAGAGAAACAGAGAGAATCTGAATAATGCAACATTAATAGACCATTTTCTGCTTTAAAAACACATACTGTAACTTAAAGACTGCTACTCTGTTACTCGGTTATTTTAATATTGCTTTGTATGTAGTTACCATCCGGTGCAAAAACGTCTCTACTTCATCAGAATCTTCAGTGGCGCAGTGAGTGAGACGTGTGACAACAAGTAATATTAGTTTTGACGCTATCAACCAAGTTCGAATTCACCTTTCGCCAGACTAACTCTTTCACATCACATACAGTATCATATCGTACTGGCATTTATTTTTCAACGAAGTATGGGAACAATTTCGTTTTTACTTTGGGCATGTTTTTCGACGCAGTATCAAGCCCTGTTTATAGGTGTAAGTTTATAATTGGTTAACTTTATTATTCATTATATTTATTAAAGTTGAATGATTTCTAGCATTAATTGGTAATATTAGGTATACCTCACTCATTTTCAAACCCTGGCCACGGCCATGAAAGGGCTAACTTTAGGTAATACTGGAGTCGTGAGGATTCATTTGTTAAAACTGCCCAGGTTAACTACATGTTAGTTTGTTAGTTAATCTATTAATTAACACCTGAAAGTAAAACTTACCAAATAGACCCTTAATAAAGAACAAGGAGTTCTTCTGAGTATTTGTAATGAGCAGCTGGATTCGCAGTGGTCCTCCGATTATACATTTTACCGTTTGTATGGAGATTGGTGCATTCACATAAACAGTGTTTGAGTTAGAGCATACAAGTATTTGAACCTCAAAATTAAATAATAAATGTGGGGGGAACGACAAAAAAGGTCCAGTTTTTGAGAAAAAGAACCACCCCTTCCACAAGGCTGGCTACGGCCCTGTTTAGCTAACTTGACATTTATTCATTTACATTTTCATTTATGCATTTGGCAGATGCTTTTATCCAAATTGCATTATACTATACATTTGTTTCTGAGTATGTGCAATCCCTGGGATCGAACCCATGACCTTGGCATCGCTAGTGCCATGCTCTTACCACTGAGCTACAGGACCGATATAGATCAGGATCGCTGCTTCACTACACAGAGAGGGAGATGATAAGAAAAGAAAGAAAGAAAAAACATGAACATATCGATATTGTCATTTTAAAATATCGGTTTTATTCCATTATATTATTAAATACGTGCTAAATAATTGAGAAGTGCATTTTTCCGGGTTCGCAGGATTACAAACTCACACCTACACTGTGAATTTATGTTTATCCGAATGCATGAGTTTTATCACCAAGGAGCCATGCAGATTTATAAACAATTACCATCTGAACAGCAGGATGCCGAAACTGCAATACATGCTTTTGTCACATCTCAATTTGATTACTGTAATTCACTTCTAAAATCAAAAATATCTAACGACTACACTATGTACAAAACTCAGCTGCTCGCCTGATCACCAAATCATGAAAGAATGCTCACATTACCCCTATCCTCTGTCACCTTCACTGGCTTCCGGTCTCCTTGCGTATACACTAAGGTGTTTATTCTCACGTGTAAAGCTCTTCATAACCTTGGTCCCTCATGTCTATCTGACTTGCTCCAGCCTTATGTTCCTACTCGTTCTTTATGATCTTCTAGTATGGGACTGTTAGTCACAAACAAATCTTGTTTGGTGACTTTGGGAGCTCGGTCATTCAGTGTTGCGGCTCCCGGGTTGTGGGATGCTCTTCCTCAAGACATCCCTACTAGCACCTTCCCTTCTCTCCTTTAAAACCCTCTTAAAAAGTCATTTTTTCTCTGAATATCACTCGAATCTCTGTTGGTAATTGGCACATTGTTGTGGACAATGTATTTCTATGTACATTTCACTCTGTATTTCTAACCAAAATTTTAACCTCTGTATACTGTATATGTTCTCTCTATAAGTAAAGCAACCTTGGGGGTTTGAAAGGCGCTATATAAATAAAATTTATTATTATTATTATTATTATTATTATTAAAAAGAAAATTCTATATATATACTAGGGCTGTCAAACGATTAATCGCGATTAATCGCATCCAGAATAAAGGTTTGTTTTTACATAATATATATCTGTGTACTGTGCATATTAATTTTGTATTTATAAAGACAAAACATACACATACTTGTCTATAAATTTTAAATGTATTAATTTATATTTACCAATAATTGAAATTGTAAATAAAAGTTTATTAATAGTTATATTTTATATTTCTTAAATATATACATTTATGTGTATGTGTTTATAAATACAAAATTAATATGCACAGAACACCAGCATATATTATGTAAACACAAACTTTACTCTGGATGCGATTAATCACGATTAATCGTTTGACAGCCCTAATATATACACAATTAGTTCACAATTAGGACATACAAATATCTTTACACATGCCTAATAATGTGATGAACTACAGATGTATTTCTGCATGGACTAGACTGCATGGAGAATTTTCGGATTTTGAATACTTTATAACATTTTAATATAGTAGTGGTCAATAGGAAATAGACAGTTGAGTATTTCCTGTCTCTCTGAATGTTCCTCTCTTCTGCGATCACTAAGGTTCTTGATAATTCTAACATAATAATTGATGTCAGGCGATTATTGCATTTTATGTACCACAATGGAGACATTTTCAGCAGCTTTTAACAGGATAATGTGATTTCCTCATCACTGTTAAACCTTTCCAAGAAAGTCAGCGAGGAGCAAAGGAGTGTCTCCCCGGAGTGAGTTTTCCTGTGGCCTCTGAGGAGCTCGGCTCAACTCGCTCCTGTTACATCGCCTTGAGAAAACACTGGACCATTGTTTGCAATGGAATGTATTGAGAACTCTGTGCCCAAAAAAGGATCCTTAGCTTTAACCTGACCCCGCCATTGTTTATTATTCACATTATGGCATGTTTACCTCGTTGTTTCTGTCATAAATGCCACTTTAGATCAAGAATTCTCTTTTGGGGAGGATCACTCGCTGAATGTTCAGTCTCTCACCCACTTGAGAAACAAAACGGTCTTGCGTAACGCGAGTCAAAAGTTCAGTTTTAAATCCGAGACGATTGGATTGTGTGTTTTTGTGCCCGCTTTCCTGGTCACGTGAATTGTGTGTGAGAACAGAGGAATGGAGTGACGCTTAAAATACTTTCTGCAATCAAGAAATGATCTTTTTTTAGAAAGACAGATATTTGCATGCTTTTTAAAAAATGATTTAAGAAAATGCATTGATCAGTGAAACCAAGTATAAGTTTGTTATAAAACATGATTAATTGTGGCATTAGAACCATCAAAGTCAACCAGCAGATTTGGAAAAAAATGCTTTTAACAAATAAACACCAAATAAGTTGGACAGTTTTTCTTTTCCAGGAAATTGGAGCAAAATATTTATGACCCGTATTGTTTGCAGGGCCTCTTGCAAATTTATGTCCAATCGATGTTCTGGAATGAGAGTGTCCCCGCCCCCAAATACCACCTGCTTCGGAAAGCCACGTTTACTACTGTAATGTCAAAAAAGATGCGCATGCCCTTTGTTATGCGTTTTATTAGCAAAATAGAAATGCAGGGAAAAAAACTGAGAGATTTCTTGAGATCCTCAATACGGTGACAAGCGCTCTTGTTAAAGGGATAGTGGCATTCCGATCACTTGAGTTTTTAGATATTCTCTCAAATGCATCCTGACTTAAAGTGATAGTTCAGCCAAAAATGAAAAT
The DNA here is from genome assembly GCF_024868665.1 of Triplophysa rosa. NCBI lineage: Eukaryota > Metazoa > Chordata > Actinopteri > Cypriniformes > Nemacheilidae > Triplophysa > Triplophysa rosa. The sequence goes on from NC_079890.1 coordinate 36,590,091, forward strand.
TCTGTCATCATTTACTCACCCTCATGTCATTTCAAACCTGTACTACTTTTTTCCACAGAACATAAAGGAAGATATTTTGGAAAACAATTGGTAACCGAACAGCGCCGGCACCCATTCACGTCTATTGTATTCGGTTGACAACATTCTTCAAAATATCTTCTTTTTGTGTTCTGCAGAAAAAAGAAAATCCCACAGGTTTAGTTAGTAAATGATGACAGAATTTTCATTTTTGTCTGAAATATCACTTCAAGTCAGAATGCATTTGAGAGAATATCTAAAAACTCAAGTGATCGAAATTCCACGTCACTGCCGACTCTCCCGTGTGGTGATGCTGGGGCGCGTGCCATCTGTTTGTGGCCGCTCGCATCCTGCCTCGGTCATCGCCGGCGCTAATTTCAGACTCTTTATCACACAGGAAGAATGGTAAACCTGCAGTCCTTTCAACATCGAGACCTCGGGGAATTTGACATGCGTTTCCACCCAAAGCTTCCAAACAAACCCATCAATTAAGCGTGTTCCTCTGTGCACCTGCTTCACAAGAATGCCTGCTAAACATGCAACCGCTTTAATGTGCTGTAGATTTAACCAAGGGCCTTAAGATGCCTTTCTTTTCTTGTTTTGTTTACATGATTTCACAGCCGTTGAAATTCCATGGACGCATTAGCATGTGTGGTATGTGCAGTTGCAGTCCTGTGATATAGAGCTCTGCACAACTATTTGGGCAACACATGTGTTGCATCTCAGTTGCTTTAAAAGAAAAGTTCATAAAGACATAGTCTTACAATAAATTAGTGTTACAAATGGGCCAAAATGGTGGCCAAATGTTTATTTGAGAAAAATCTCTATATGTACGAATGTTTGTGTTGTTGAGAGGTTGCTCTTAAAATTGCTTCGAACAGTGGTTCTCAACCTTTAACATCAAGAGAACAGCTGTATATAACAAACAGAGACTTACACTTTACTGCGACGCGTCAAAATTACATCGCAATGCGAACGCCCACTTCATTGATTTAACCTTGAGTAGATGCAGACTCGTGTTGAATTAGCACTTATACAGCTTTAAACAGCGATTCAAGTGCAGAAATACATAAGAAACTTAATTTGCACGCAGTTCGTCGGAAGAGAGAGAAAGTGAAGGACTCACAAGCGCCTGTCTGCTCCCGCTCTGTGTTTGAGCTGCCCGTCACTGATCTACATCCACCAATGAGAAATAAACAACAATAATTCATACAACTATTTTAAAATCGCACATAGGCTGAGATGTTTTCCGTATTTATCAATCATGGAGGTGTATTAAACATTTGAAATTGTATTTAAAACACGAAATGTAAGTTAATATATAGAGTTTTCTGTCGTGTCACGTACCACCGGGGTCTCTTCAAGTACCACTACGCGTACCACAGTTTGAGAACCACTGGCTTAGAAGAAATAAAAATAGAAACGTATGAGACAATTGTTCGAATCCATCGTGTGTTGTATATGTAATATAATCTGGATTTGGATCATTGTTTGAGTTTATGTTGAGATCTACAATATTGTTAGGGGTGCCTTGCTCAAGGGCACGTCAGTCGCTACCTGCTGGCCCTGAGAATCCAACCGGTGACCTTTTGGTTACGAGTCCGACTCTCTAACCACTAGGCCACAACTGGGACATCTGTGAGATTTCTGAGAAAAATCTGAGATACAAAACGTTTTCATTTGCTCTCCACTTAATCTCAATGATATTTCTGAGAAATAATTTACGTCTCAATGAGATCTCATCTATGGTTTTCTTATGGGTGAATGTCTTTATGTGCAGAATATAAAGTTGGCAAACTTTTATAACATAGCACGGCTTCTTCGTTCAAGTGTGATCGATGTTTTCATTCAGTCTCAGAAAGCAATAATCACTGAAGCGCTTTTCCTTACTGTAACTGTTGCTTGGCAGTTGAGTTTGTGTAGTGTGTTGTTGTTTCTTTCAGCCTGAATCGTGAATTCGACTCATCAAATGTGAGCGCTCACCTGTACACGACTATGAGGGCGTGAAGAAACTCTAGATCCCTGAAGGCTTAATCCTGATGACTTGCACTTAAAACAGAATCTGTGCACTTTCAGACAGTTTACTGTAGTAAGTCAGATAACATTTGTTAAATTGAGCTTTGCACTTATGAGAAGCCGAAATCCTTTTTTCATCTGAACTGTAAAACCAAAAAATTCATAATGATAAACTATCTTTAAATTTTTCTTATAAAATGTATGGGTACAATATTTGCAGTGTTACTGTTTCTCGTGAGTCTTTTCCAAAATCAAACAGCATTTTATCATACAGTTTTTTTTATCATCTTAAGAAATTTGAGTAATAAATATTAAATCAATTGCATGTTTAATTGCAGCATATTTATTTTCACATCATTGTACATATACTGTATACACCACTGTTCAAAAGTTTCGTTTTTCTAGAATAATACTAAACTCATGGAATAACATAAAAAAACGATGGAATAACAAAAATTATACTATATGATTTATGTTGTGCCTAAAAATCATCCAGAATAAATAAAAACTTCTTGAGGTCTCACCCTGCGATGCTTTTCAAACGGTATTGAACAAGTTCACATAAATTCTGAACTTAGATTGGCTGCTTTTTTATTTTTTTATTTAGTCCAAGTAATTCATTTAAAAAACAAATCAAATATAATTTTAGATGCTGAAAACATTATATTTTGTCTACAAAACTACTCTTAGACTAAACATACACATGGACATAAAAAGCTCTCAAGGGTCAAAAGAATCATTTCACTCAAGTGATACTAAACTTTTTAACTGTTGTGTTAAAGAAATCCACTGAGCTTTGTGTGATATTTTGTGTTATATTGTGTATGTACCTACTATACTGACGATGACTAATTGTGCAGCCCATTGTAGGAAGTCATGATTTCACGAAAAGATGTGGTTTATAAATCAAACCTCTATAAATACGCTACAAGATGCTACAAGTGATACAATTCCGATGTACAGTCAGTGGAATCCTGTGGTCCAGTCGGAAGTGAGGCACGGTCGTAGGAGGGCACTCTGTTTAAAATGCCAACCACGGTCAATTAACTCTGAATAGACTTCTATCGCAGAGAAATGTGTTTGTTTTTGTGTTCCAGGGATATTTAAGGAGAACAGAGATAGGCCCACTCTGAGGTCAGTTTAAAAGTGTAAGAGGAAAAGCGTTCTGTCGGAGGATGATGGGAAGGATGTAGCTTTCAGCTGTGGGGTGAAGGAAAGCAGAGATTGTGCCGTGACTCACAGACCTTTACAGATAAGAGACTAAACTTTACTGCCTGTCGAATGACAGCCGAAGAGATCAGAGCGGGGACACAGTTACACAGCGAGCACACAGGTGCCGGTGACATTATCTCTACAGCAGGATGGACGATGGGATGTTTGCCGATGATACAGTTTCATTACGCCAAATTAACTAAAAAACACGCTAAAACAAAACGCAGTATAAAAAATGAACGTTGCATTTTTGTATGTTTTTAGCGAATGCTTTCTTCCTCAGAAAAGGCGATTCAAGGTGATGTATTATTTGAGCTGTTGGGTAGATTTTTGTGGGAAATGTCAGTTTGGCATTGTTTGACTTCACCACATATGTAAATAACCCGCAGTTTTATGTTTTAAACAGAGATGGCGATAGAGAGGAAAAGGTACGGATTGCAACCGGCAGGGTTATTAACAAATGGCAATTATTTTAAATACATAATGGGACAACATCATAGTGATTAAATTTAATGCTGCCTTCACACTAAACGTGAATTTAAAAAATGTAACTATTTGTGCGAGTAAATTGCATACAAAGTCAATGCAAAGAAGCAAATAGACACAAACTCGCGCCGGGCGGTGCGAATGACGTGAACCGGCAGCGCGATTGCCGCGAACGTGCGTCAAAGAGCAACTTGCACGGAAGACGCAATAGATGCGCGCTTGCGGCAGTCGCGCTGCCGGTTCACGTCATTCACACCGCCCGGCGCGAGTTTGTGTCTATTTGCTTCTTTGCAATTTGACTTCTGTCAGAACGCGTGAAGACACTCCTTGTTGCGCAATGTTTTTTGCGTCAGTTGTGCATTTACTCGTTTACTCAGATTGTTCCAAACCTGTAGAAATTCCTTTGTTCTGCTGATATTTGGAAGAATGTCAGTAACCAAACAGATCTCCCCCATTTACTGCCATAGTAGGAAAAATAAATACTATGGGGGTCAATGGGGAAGGAGATCTGTTTGGTTACAAGCATTCTTCCAAATATCTTCCTTTGTGTTCAGCAGAACAATGAAATCTCTACATAGTCTTTTTTTGTTCATACTTTTCCTTCATTCTGACTCAATTAGATTTCATTGTGAGCAATTTTATGCAGTGGCACACTGCTTACTGTCATTTATGTTGTTGTTTGTGTTTTATTTTAATGTGTATAATACACTTAATAGGAATGGCAGAAGTATTTTATGATGGAGTCCTGGAGCGTTAGGCTTCATTGAGATTTTTAATTAGATTTACTGTCGTTTCCGGTGTTGGCCGGTTGTGCAGACGGCTCACGTGGATGTATGGATGCATTTGCGTGCAAAGAGGCTCATATAAAGACTTAATGTTGGTTGATGTCAGATGTGTGAACTCTATATAGAGCATTTAATGGCATGCAGAGTCTGCAGATAGACTGGAAGCAGTCGTTATGTAATTATACAGCATATGCCAGGGTTTCTGTAGCGCAAACGTATGTGTTGTGTCCTAACTCTCAGAGACCCTTACCATGTTGCTGGCAGATATAAGAGAAACTGTTCTAGAAAGCGTTTGCTTATAATCTCTCTTTATAGACTGTTTAATGGGATGCACATGCCTGGCCCAAAGTCAACTTCCGTTTTGTGTTTGGTTATAATATAACAATTTATTTGATAGTTGATTTATTTTAATATTAGTTGTATATGAATTGTATCAAATTACATTAAAACTATGCAAGTTATTGATTCTGTCGGTGGTCTACTGGAAGTTAAAGGCGGGGTAACCGATTTCCGAATTACACTTTAGACAACTGAGTCGGACCGAGTACCAAAACAACCTTGTAGCCAATCAGCAGTAAGGTGCACAGTGCACAAGAGGGACATTAGTCGAGCCGAGCGCTGACGAAAGCAAAGATGGGGGTAGGGGTGTGTCTGTTTTGGTGATTTGAACATCAACAATGGCTAAGAGAAATCGGACACCCCGCCTTTAAGGGCCAAGTTAAGGTTTTGTTTATGTTGTTGCTGCTGAAACCGTCTAGTTTGGTTTTTGACGTCTGTACTATGTATTTAGGCTTGTCAGCAGGTTAAAATCTTTCTTTCTTTCTTTCGTTTTTTCTTTTCTTTCTTTCTTTCTTTCTTTTCGTTCTTTCTTTCTTTCGTTCTTTCTTTTCGTTCTTTCTTTTCGTTCTTTCTTTTCATTCTTTTTGTTCTTTCTTTCTTTCGTTCTTTCTTTTTGTTCTTTTCTTTTGTTCTTTCTTTTCGTTCTTTCGTTCTTTTCTTTCTTTCGTTCTTTCTTTCTTTCGTTCTTTCTTTTCGTTCTTTCTTTTCGTTCTTTTCTTTCGTTCTTTCTTTTCGTTCTTTCGTTCTTTTCTTTCGTTCTTTCTTTCTTTCGTTCTTTCTTTCGTTCTTTATTTTCTTTCTTTCTTTCTTTTTCTTTTTTTCTTTTCTTTCTTTCTTTCTTTCTTTTTTTACTTTCTTTTTCTTTTCGTTCTTTCTTTCTTTTCATTCTTTTCTTTCTTTCTTTCGTTCTTTCTTTCTTTTCGTTCTTTCTTTCGTTCTTTCTTTTCTTTCTTTCTTTCGTTCTTTCTTTCTTTTGTTCTTTTCTTTCTTTCGTTCTTTCGTTCGTTCGTTCCTTCCTTCGTTCTTTCTTTCTTTCTTTCTTTCTTTCTTTCTTTCTTTCTTTCTTTCTTTCTTTCTTTTCGTTCTTTGTCTTCACCTTTCTTTGTTTATTTAATTTGTTTCAGGTGAAAGCAGTAGTCAGTTCTGTTTAATTGCTTTTACTTCCTCTTTTTGGGGCGTGTTTTGGTCATAAATGTGACTGTGAATCTGTATTGACCAATCTGTATCTAACGAGTTCATTGCAGAAATAGATTAACTCAGTTTTTTAAAAAACTTCAAAAATCATGTTTTTGATTTTTTGAACATTTTTAAGAAGTTCCGTTTATGCAAATAAACTATTCATCTAGAATAAGAACTGTCCTTTTGTAAATGGGGTAGGTCTAAGTTTGTTAATGACATATTTAATAGGGTTAAATGTATTTACCTAATTAATTCCAAAACTTCTATTTAATTCAAAAGCACTATTGTTTTGGCAAATTGAGTCATTTTATTTCACAATAAGATTTACAGAAATTAAAGCAGTAGTGACCATAGAAGGAGGGTGATGTTATTGATCCATTAAATTTCTCTGTATTTCTGTTCTGTCCCATTATGGATGTCGAGTTGTGTTGTTAAATCAATGAGATTCTAAACGACTGCTCTTCTCCAGCAGTACTGAATCATTATTGACTAGATAGTGCACAACTTTAGCTGCCGCTCCCATTACATCATCTCTCTGTATTCCACAGATCATCTGATACTCAATCACACTCCACACCCCTGTAATACACATTTTGCGTCTTTTACAGTCTTATCCAGGAAAATGTCCTATTTCTGACTAGGCCAAGTTGTGAGTCACTTAAGACCGGACATGAATCTGAAATTGAAAGAGGAAATGGGAAGATTTTCCGGATAGTCTGTATGGCACATGACAGTAAGAGAGGACGAAGCACTGGGAAGAGTTTCCAAATGATAAATGTTCATAATGACACGGTCTCATTTTGAACGAGTCTGATTTACAGGCGACTATAAAACCTTCACGCTTCCATATATGCTGTTTGTTTTGGTGTGCTCAAAGTCTTTACCTCTGAGTTAGTTTGCATGCATATTGCGCACAAAAATCTCAAGTGTTTTCGTAGAAAGCGTATCTGTTATCGGCTGTTTTTTGTGCATGAAGTGAGCATGTCAGCATACAGAACACGCACAAGGAAGGACTTGTTTCTAAATTTGACAAAGTTTGCACAGTTCATGGCGTAAAATCTGGATAACGCGTCAGTTTCCCTCAGGTGAATTTTTCTTGGTTCAGATATCATCAAGGCCGCGTATGAATTAGCACACAATTTGTTATCAGATGTATAGGCATGTATGCAAAAAATCCCCAAAATGTGCTTTCGAATGCTTCTGGATGGATGTGCTCGTAACATTATTGATGGTAAGGCAGGTTTAATAGCATTTCATTCTTTTTAATGGTGGATTTAAAGGTATTCGATCCAAGTACTTTAAGCGCTTTATTAATGCTGTGAGCACACCATGTCATTACATTTCAAAATAATGAAGCGCACCCACACCGTCAGTCAGTGTTGTTTAATAATAGAAAATAGCTCGCACATGTTGCTGTTATTAGAGCGAAAACTGAGCAGTAACGTCTTGACGTCGTCTCTGAAGCATTCAAAGATTGACGTGACTCCTGGGTATAAAAACGTGGCGACCTGTTCCTGTGAGCGGCCCTTTAAGAGAGCCAAACCGAGCCAAAACCAGAGATCACCGCGATCACACATGGGCAGGATTATGGTCTTAGCACACTGGCACTTAGAGACCACTTAGAGGCTCTCCGATCCAGTGCTACAGTAATATTTACCTGTGTCTGTCAGTTAGAATGTATGGTGTGTGATGCGAGCAGTCTGTTGTGTGTTTGCGTGACTGACAGTATGATCGTTTCAATCCTCAACTCACGGGATCAATTCAAAGTTTTTAGACTGAAAGGCCTCGATGAGTCTCCACCAAATATGTCTGATAAACGCTCCCTTATGTCTTGTGCCGGGACCAGCACACACTTACAGTTTCTGCTTTTGTTATCATTCTCCTCACAGTTGATATTTGTCAGAGTTGATTCCGGTAAAGGCGATGCAGACTTTTTACGACAGATAAAAGCCTTTTTGTCTTGTGTTTTCTTCTGTGGAGGGGTTTAGCACTTCCAGTAAGCAGCAAGGCATGATGGGATAGCATAAATATTCTTTTGTAGGTACTATTGGGAACATTTCAGAAAGAAACTATATATGTGATTGATAACTGGAGTTGAGACCTTATCACAACGAAAGTAGTCCAAAGAGGCACCAACATGTGTAAATATTTGATAGAATGATTTTTCTTGTCCATCTATCCTGTCTAATAATTGCTTATCTTATGGAAAATTATATATTTGATATTTTTCGAGTTCAATGGGCCTTATTCATAGAAAATGAGCTGAAGGAATTTTTGTATAGCGCGTTCATGAAACCACTGTTATGTTGAATTGGATCCATTTATAAATTGTCATTTGTGTAAGAATGGTTTGAAGAATGGTTTTCGCGAAAATTCTTTCTGCTCATGTTTCATGAATGAGGCTTGAGTGAATTGATGCTGACTTAAGGTCTATGTGTATTTAAAGGGACAGTTCACCCAAAAATTCTGTCTTCATTTACTTGCCCTCGAGGTGTTCCAAATCTGTAAACATTACTTTTTTCCGATGAACACAGAGAAAGCTATTTGGAAACGGTTCTTGGCCACCATCGACTACCATAGTAGGAAAAATAAATACAAATCTGTTACCAACTTTAAAATATGTTTTGTGTTCTGCAAAAGAAAGAAAGTCATACAGGTTTGGAATGACATGGGTGTGACTAAATGATGAAAAAAGGTCGTTTTTTAGGTGAATTGTCCTTTTTATGTCTTAAATACTTCTTACGGGCCATTCAGACAGAACGCGTCTCTGCGTCTAAAAAGTGCTCATGTGCGAGGCGCTTCAAGCGAAACAGTCTGTCAAACGTGTGTTTACATAACAATGGGAATGGAAAAACGCGTTCTGTCTGAATGGCCCATTAGGGTGTATGTGCATTTCAGCTTTATACTTTTAAGTGTCAAAAATTGACAGGCCGACTTCTTGTAGTATGTTTTTTATGAATATGGTTTGACCCAGACCAGGTCTACATCTGCAAGGTGATAATATATAAATCCCATCTGGTTTTACTAGCCGCTGTTTCCTTCACTACTACAGAGGAATGTTGAATATCTAGAGTTTCATCTGTGTTTTGACACGTGACCAGCCCGTGGATCTCCTCCCGACATGTGCACTGTTTTTAGGTTTGCTATATTCGTCATGTGCATCCGTGTCCTTTACTACACAGCAAGCGTTGAGATGACTGTCCTCGTCTGACCTTGATTCCCGAATCATCTTGGACTCGTCCGTTCAGTGACGAACTACCGACGTGTCCTGCTGAAGAAGTAACTGCGCAACATCCACTTGATGTTTGACAAGCGCCGTTCATCACCAACGGCTAAAAGGGCTTTTCTCAGGCGGCTTCCAGAGACCATTCGTAACTTTATCTCAATGTTTGACATAACCTTTTCTGTTGGAAGACTTTACTTAACATAGCTCTCCGAGTACGTCACGATGGCCGTGAGCGCGCGCTGAGTGTAAGCTCATGGCTGACAGCTGTATGGCAATGGTAGCGCCCTACCCAGAATTCCATTGGACTGTGGTGGAACGGCTTGTCCTGGCTGTAAAACCCACTCTGAAAGTCTGACTCACAGCAGGGTGGTGCGCGTCTGAGTGTCTGCTTGACCTCTGGAGCGGCTGTGGGTGCGAGGGACAAGCGTTGTCCCTCCAGACGGACCTCAGGCTGCTCAGACCGTTCTGCTGAGGAATTTGTTTACTTGTGGTGGAACTCAAATAACTTGAGTTTATGTACAACTGAATAATTTCCTCCTCTTCAGAGAGGCACACAATAAACAGGACGGAGGGGAGAGAGTGGACTCGCACAGCACTTTTAAGTGTTCATGTTATATATTTGTGTAATGTATTTTTTTCCTGATGTCCACTTATGTTTGTCAAGCTGTCTTACCAAACACCAAACACATTGGATTGTTAAATCATAACTTTGTTTTACATGGACATGTTTTGTTTAGTTTCAGTTTTGCAAAATAAGTTTAATGATTTTCACTTATTGTTTTGCTTCGGAAGTTTTTTTTTGTGAAAATCATATTATTTTTGAAGACTTACTGTAAGGCATGGGCCGGTATGAGATTTTGACGGTATGGTAACCGCGATCAAAAACATCGCGGTTTCGCGGTGTTGCAGTGCTGCGGTTACAACACTAAACTGCGTGAGTTTCAAACGTCTGCTTATACAAACAACAACGTTTCAACTGGACACAATTTCATAGAATATATAGAACATCTATGTCAGGTAAAAATAAAGCCTTGAAATTATAATATTCTTTCAAAAAAAATGTTTTGTAATAAATATTAAATGTAAACATCAAAGCAATTACTGTACATGACTTAATGATAGGGCTGTGACGGTGACAGTTTTTTACCACCGCGGTGGTAATAGACAAATCGACCGCGGTGGTGCGGTGGTTGAGAAATATATATTATTTATATAAATAATATTTATATTATTATATTTGCATGTAGCAACCACATGACGAGTGGAAGAGAAATATAGACCTTATTTAAATACTTGAAATTGTTAAATACTTGAAATATGATATCTGAAATAAATGAGGATGAAACATCCGTCAATGTTTAACGCGCAAATCCATCAGTGAAACAGCACACTACAGCATATAAAACATTTAAATAAACATCAGTAAATAATGAAAACTTCAATGATATAAGAAAGCTAAATACTAAATAAAAAAGCTCCTTGTTGCAGTAACTTCAGTCATTGGCGTATTAACCCTTACAGTCCTTAACAATTCCATTTGAAACAAACTGTTTAAACCTACATTGGCTTTCCTATTCAGATTGGCATAAAAACTTTACTTTTTCCGATTCGTTGATGTGAAACTTACTTGTTGACATTGTCCAGATTAAAATGTGTACAGCTGCACTAAATGCACGTTCTGCTTACTGTATATGTAAAGGCTCTCTCTATTTCGTCTAGAGAGATGGGGTGCACAGATGTTCATTGTTTGGAGGGGCTATGTCGTTTTACAATGTTTGGGAAACACTGCTTTAGAATTTTGAACTGTTATGTACTGTTATTTGTTTGTTTGTCTTTATACAATGTCATTGTGAGTTTATTATGGCATGTGCAGCCTGCAGATGGAAACTGTCAATCGTCACAACCGTTTTACCTGCTGTACTGAATGATAAGCTTACCGGTTTGTGATAAGAGTGATGTTGTTTTATGCACATTGATAAGGGAACAGATCACTGCTTCTGTGCCAACACAACAATATCTGCATTCTCACTTGAATCAGTGTCAGGAATCCCTGTAAAGATCATGTCTCAGTCACATGATGACACGTCATGCATTAATATAATTGCAAAAAATGTATAAATAAATGTTTAAACATTTTATAAAAGTACAATGGTGTAATTATGAAATTGCATTTAATTATGCTGGTTTAAATGGAAGTATACGATTTCTGTCCTCTAATGCTGGGTTCACACCAACGCGAATTAAGCGATTTGCGCGAGTAAATTACATACAAAGTCAATGCAAAGATGCGAATAGGCGCGGCAGGCGATGCAAATGACGCGAATCAGGCGTCAATCGCGTCTTCCGCGCAAGTGGAAAAATTCAACTTGAGCGAGAAATTCGTGCGAAGAGCTCATTGACACCTACTGTTTGACGTGTCCGAACGCGTGAAGACACTCCCCGTCGCATGATGTTTTTCGCGTCACTCACGCGAAACTTTTCCCGTGAGTAATAAACAGTGTGGAACGTGATTGTTCAGGTTTGGTGTGAACATAGCATCAGTTGTCATTTTTCAGTACCCTGCCCATTTTTTGTTAATTTTAGTTCATTTGTTTTCTCTTAGTTTTAAATATATTTCTCGTGAGTGTTTTATTGTTTGCACGGTCTATAGAGTAACTGTAACTGTGTGTGTGATAAATGAAAGTCTTGAACCCTGAAATCCTGAATCGGTCTTTGTCGTATGTTATTGTGTTCATGTAGTTCAAATGGTAGAGCATTGTAGTAAAAGCGTAAATGTCTTGGGTTCGATTATCAGGGACAAATACCAAAAGAGCATATTGCTTGAATGCACTGTGAGTTTTCAAATGCATTTATTGTAATTTTCCAATGCCTTTTTTTAAGTTCATTTGCAAATGAATTAAAAATTACATTTGCCAAATAAAATGTTTTATTTTCATTTTTTCATCACAGGCATTTGGCAACGCAAAGACAGCCCACAATAATAACTCCAGCCGCTTTGGCAAGTTCATCCAGGTGAACTATCAAGAAAGTGGAACGGTGAGAGGGTAAGAGCTTCATCTCTCCAGTATTAGTTGTAGAGATGTGAAACCTTGGGAACTCCCGTCTCATCTGACGTTTGCTTTTATTCAGGGCGTATGTAGAGAAGTACCTGCTGGAGAAATCCAGGCTCGTCTATCAGGAACACAATGAAAGGTAGGAGAACCTTGATGCGAGTGTGTCATCAATCTTTCAATCTACACTGCGTTCCAAATTATTATGCAAATTGGATTTAAGTGTCGTAAACATTTAATTTTATATTGTTCAATTAAACTTATGGATGGTATTGTGTCTCAGTGCTCTTTGGATCACTGAAATCAATCTCAGACACCTGTGATAAGTAGTTTGCCAGGTGAGCCCAATTAAAGGAAAACTACTTAAGAAGGACGTTCCACATTATTAAGCAGGCCACAGGTTTCAAGCAATATGGGAAAGAAAAAGGATCTGTCTGCTGCCGAAAAGCGTCAAATAGTGCAATGTCTTGGACAAGGTATGAAAACATTAGATATTTCACGAAAACTTAAGCGAGATCATCGTACTGTGAAGAGATTTGTGGCTGATTCAGAGCACAGAAGGGTTCGTGCAGATAAAGGCAGAATGAGGAAGGTTTCTTCCAGACAAATTCATCGGATTAAGAGAGCAGCTGCAAAAATGCCATTGCAAAGCAGCAAACAGGTATTTGAAGCTGCTGGTGCCTCGGGAGTCCCGAAAACCTCAAGGTGTAGGATCCTCCAGATGCTTGCAGTTGTGCATAAACCTACTATTCGGCCACCCCTAACCAATGCTCACAAGCAGAAACGGTTGCAGTGGGCCCACACATACATGAAGACTAATTTTCAAACAGTCTTGTTTACTGATGAGTGCCGTGCAACCCTGGATGGTCCAGATGGATGGAGTAGTGGATGGTTGGTGGATGGCCACCATGTCCCAACAAGGCTGCGACGTCAGCAAGGAGGTGGCGGAGTCATGTTTTGGGCTGGAATCATGGGGAGACAGCTGGTGGGCCCCTTTAGGGTCCCTGAAGGTGTGAAAATGAACTCTGCAAGGTATGTAGAGTTTCTGACTGAGCACTTTCTTCCATGGTACAAAAAGAAGAACCATGCCTTCCGTAGCAAAATCATCTTCATGCATGACAATGCACCATCTCATGCTGCAAAGAATACCTCTGTGTCATTGGCTGCTATGGGCATAAAAGGAGAGAAACTCATGGTGTGGCCACCATCCTCCCCTGACCTCAACCCTATTGAGAACCTTTGGAGCATCCTCAAGCGAAAGATCTATGATGGTGGGAGGCAGTTAGCATCAAAACAGCAGCTCTGGGAGGCTATTCTGACATCCTGCAAAGAAATTCAATCAGAAACTATCCAAAAACTCACAAGTTCAATGGATGCAAGAATTGTGAAGGTGATATCAAAGAAGGGGTCCTATGTTAACATGTAACTTGCCCTGTTAGGATGTTTTTGATTGAAATAGCTTTTGATTTCAGTAAATATGACCTCCTAATGCTGCAAATTCAACAAATGACCATTTTCAGTTTTTTACAACCTATGAAATGTTTTCAAACTCTGTTGTGCATAATAATTTGGAACAGTGCATTTTGAGTTTTTCATTTTTTAAATAAATACTGTTGTCAGTGGGAGGTTTGTTCAATAAAATTCCAAATGTACCCTAACTGTTGATTACTTGAAAATTATACTGACTGTCATTTGCATCGACAAATTAGGAAAACCAGAGAAAGATATCATTTGCATAATAATTTGGAACGCAGTGTAGTATTAAAATCGAAATGTCTATGAATCCTCAGCGTTTGTTTTTTAGTGCATTATGTTTCTTTGGTCCACTGTGCTCCTACAGCCCACAGTGACCGACTCGCCTGGATCTGCTTAACATTTACAGCCAAATGTACTTATACTGTACCTGGTATATTCCTCCAGGAATTACCATGTGTTTTACTACCTGCTGGCAGGAGCGAGTGAAGAAGAGAGAACAGTGTTCCACCTCAGAAAACCTGAAGAATATCATTACCTCAATCAGGTACGGCTTCCGCTTCAGCGGTCCTCTTCACACCTCCTTCTACCATCCATACGGGTGATGCTGTTTGCATCTGGTATTATAACCTCTCTAGTGACCACTTATGAGTGGATTTTGTCAAGAGAAAGGTGTCTGTTTTTGTGACTGCATCGCTTACTACATTGGTGTGTGACTGCATGCTGGTGTCAAGATGTTTTTGTTTTTTGTTGCTTTCTAAGTTTAAAACTTTTGTTTCGTTGTAATTGTTATGTTTTACATGAGTACCAGATTCGTTGTTGTCCGGGAAGCATCGAGAAATGCACCGGTGCCAGAAGCGTCCCCGGCCACCTTCGGAGACGGTTTGAGCCGTACCCTGTTTACATCTGGATTTAACACTCTCCACATATGTTTCAGTGTCCCAAAACGTATGTTAGTACCAGGTGTAAACAAGGTCAGTACGTTAAGGGGCAAAGTGTACCATCGGTCATGGCCGTGCCACGTGTCACTGCTGTTGAAAATCAACAGTTTTGTTGCGAGCGTGCATGTGAGGCAGCTGTTCTCTGAGGTCTTAACAGACCCATTGATGGATTCAGTCTCACCGGGCAAACAGGAAGGAGGGGAAAACACAGGAAATAGATTCCAGAGTTCATTCCTTTCAGATGGCCCAGTGGTCTCGCACAGAGAGGCTCTTTAAAACCTAATCCCCCCGCAGAAAGCGGCTCTGTGCTCCTAACGTGCCCCTCATTTCCATAACACACACCTGCCTCGGTGCATTGTTTCTGTGTGGAGCGTTGGTGCACGAAAACATATGTGACCTCGTGTGTAAAAAGTCGCATAATCCAATTATGAGCATCAAAGTAGATTATATGATAGATTTATGATAGATTTTCAAGGTTTCATTTATAATATCTAAAATGAGTGATTGCTTATTACCACGTTTTTTTTTTTTGCACAAAAACATTTAAGTCGAAAACAGTAAATCGCAAAAAAGCTTTTAGCTGGGTTTTCACAGTCTGGGTCACACGTGTAAATTTGTTTTTGTTTTATTGAATGTTCAAAAATGTTAACATTGCATGTGTTATAAAATGTGTTGTCGTCTGTATCGCTGTCTTCACACCAAGAGTGAATTGAAGTATTTGCACGAGTAAATTACACACAAAGTCAATGCAAAGACGCGAAGAGACGCAAGCGTGAACGCGCGGAGCAACGTGAATGACGCGAATTGGGCGGCGCGATTGCCGCGAATGTGCAATATTCACATTTCAACTCGAGCGTAAAATTTGTGCGAAGAGCTGCGGTTTGACACGTCCTAACGTGTAAAGACACTCCCTGTCGCGCGATGTGTTTCTACGTTACTCGCACAAATAAAACCAAGTAATCCCGAGAGTTATAGCGAGGAATGCGATGCTTTGTGTTTGGTGTGAATAATAATGCATTTTTATTATTAAAATATAATAGAATATATTTAATAATAAATATATAGTATTTAACCATATGATATATTTTTGTTTTTTATATATAATGTGTGTATTTAAGAATGCAATGACAATCCTTCTGTGTACTTTCTTTTACAGTCTCACACACTTATTAGTGTTCACTAGCATGTGACAGTCACTAGGACGGGTCCCGGGGTTCAAACACACAGGACCCTCTGTTTTCAGCCGACAGGTCCTGTTTTTGTGCGGTGATCTCGCGTGTCCCGCTCTCGGCTGGCTGTACACAAACACCCCTCTGTTTCCAGCAGGGGAAAACCGAAATATCTAGATGTCTCGCTCAGAAGCGTGATCATAAAGATGTTGTTCTAAAGCTCAATAGCTCCTCTGAGCCGAAAAACGTTGCCTGGTAGAAACTTTAGAGGTGTGAATTCTTGTCATTTTTCCACAAGTACCATTATAGCCGCTCGCTTTCCTAACTTCCGTCTCAGATGAATGTCTTAAGACCCAAAACAATCTGGGGAATTCGCCGTTAAATGCTTATTATGCAAGATCAAAACCTCAATGTTATGAAATTCCTTTACAAACTTCTTTAGAAGTATGCATTCAAGTTAAACATGTTTATATGATCATTTCATGTTGTGTACATGTCACTTTGTGTGTTTATTTGTGTTTTTTAAACTTTGTTCATATAGAATATTAGCATACTGCATACTACTGTTTTTTTATGTGGAACAGTGTGCTACATTGTCGTCACATGACCTTACGGTTATTTCGCATTTTTAATGTCATTTTGTGTAGCAAATGTATGTATAAATACAGCGTAGCTCGGAAAACAGCACGAGCAGTATTCTAACATGTCATTTTGAACACAGCCCATGTGTTTGTAACTCCGAGCACGTGTCCGTATTTTGTAACGCTGTTGTTGTTCCTTTCAAAAAGCAGCATGTGTTTCGCAGGCTTTGTGTGAGAGATGTGGCTGGAATGTTGCTCTAATCTCATCTACCTTGCTTACAGATGACAAAGAAACCTCAAAGGATTCATTGGGAAAATTACTATGAGAACGAACCGGTCAGTATTGAAATGATTGTCGCAACAGAAATGGCTTCCCAATATCACTCCCCGTAGTTCTCCCTTCACGCAACACGCCACCTCTGACCTCTGTCTGTGTGTGTGTTTGGCTTCCGAAAGGCCCAGCATCTTGCCTTTCTCTTGGGCTGTGTGCATATTGTTTGGTCATTGTGTGTTTCTGTGTGTTACAGTAAAGTGTGTTTCCTTTAATAGTCTGAACTCTCAGCTAGCGAGTAAACACTGGACTCGATTGGATAAGAGTGATAAGGGGTAGTACAAACAAACTTTATTTGCATTAGGCGGGTCAAGTGTAAACTTGATGTTGAGCCTACAAAGATAGGCATTGATTGGAGTTAAAGGTGAAGTGTGGATTTTCTGCGCAACAGACATAACAGCCAAACACACATTTACATTTACATTTAGTCATTTAGCAGATGCTTTTATCCAATGCGACTTACAAGTTGGGTAAACAATGGAAGCAATTGGATCAACATTAGGAAAACAAAAAGCATAAGTGTAATAAAACGTGTCTCACAAAGCCTACTACAGTGTACAGAGCTAAGTGCTGCTACACTGCTATTGGTTGTGTATTTTAATTTAACGCCATTGGTTGAGCATGTGTCAGCTGGTTGAGATACTCACAGAGAGCAATGTTTTGATACAGCCATAGAGTACCATAGGGATAACGTGTTTTTGTATGCAAACCCCGGAAGTGAGTTCGCATTTAAGACAAATTCTGCCCCCCGTGTGAATTGTGTCCGCTATACGTAGGTCGTCTGCCATATTGGAACGACGCGAGATGGTCCGTTAACACTCAAAATCAAGCTGACTGTGTATGATTATGAAAACATATCTATTGTTGTGTAATCTCAAACATTATATCTGCTACACTAACACATGACAACAGCGAAAGGTTATCCCATTTTTTTGGAATTTTACAGCTGCGCAGTGTTGGGGCGTTCTAGTCAACTGTGAGTGACGTCAGTGGACCGTTCCAAGATGGCGGACACGTCTACGTGCCTGGAGCACTTGAATGTGGCATCTATTTTATATATATCTCTGGCTAACCGAAACTGCGTATGCTATATCAAATAAAAGCATTAAAACGGTATGTTAAAATTTAAGTTTAAGAAAAACATATAAGTCAAAGCTTGATGTAACATACACGCCAGTATTTCTGGGTCAACATCTGCTTTAACAAACAAAAAACATCACTTTTGATATTTTAAAATGACCATGGTTTTATTATAGTGAATAACTAAAACCGTAAGAACGATATTTGTTTGATTTCACTACCCGTAGCCTCATCTATGTACTAGTATATGAAGCATTTGGTGAAAAAGACAATAATGATCTAGCGACATAAATCGTAATGTAATTTTTTAAGAATTGCAATCAGGCGCTAAAAGAGTACCCATTAGAGGTTCTTTTAGCCAATAGACTCAGGCAGGGTCTTAAGCGGACACGGGGGCAGAATTTGTCATGACACCTTTTCCATTGCCCTAAAATCAATGTGTTTTTGGTTGAATGCCTAAAATAAGGTCTGTGGTTGACAAAACCTCTAAATATTTTCACGTGTTATTCCATGACATAAAACACACCAGTTATAACCCGCACACGAGGCTTTATCGTGTCTTAAAAATGGCATTTGCTAACAAGTTGCTAAATGCGACTACATCCTTTGGCGGGACATTAGCCATCACCGAGCATGTTATGCAGCATGGACACAAATCACACAAAAAAAAAACGTGGATGGATGTTCTTTCTCGGAGTAATTACTTACCAAATTTTTTATAAAGATTGAATAAGTCGTTGGTGGCGGTGACGTTGATATCGAGACGGTTTAGTCTGTTTATAGCCTCATGTTAGCTTTTTACTTCTTCTGATTGTATTTAGGCTACAAAAATAGCAAATATTGTGTAAGTTTGTAAAAATGATCTTGATAGACAAAACTTGTAAATATCACAGACCTTTGTTAATCACAGAGCTTATGTTTATGCGATCTTCCAAAAGTCTACGGGGAAAATGTATAGGCTTTTGGCCTACAAAATATACAACCTTTAAATGGCTCATATTTGTGTCTATAGTATATATTAAATATGGAAATATTAAAAATGAAATCATTTAAACTATACACGTCACCTTTACCATAAAAGAGTATTCTGGAGTAAATACAATTTGCACTGTACAGACAGCATTGTGGTATGGTAAAATAATGCACTTATAATAAATAAGCCACTTTATATTTATTTATTACTTTAATCAAGTTTTGCAAAATGTATTTATCTGGAATATTCTGTAAAATTCCCATTAGGTGTACACTTCTGTTGCTTTAAAGCAGAAGCAGCTTCCTTATGCCGTCGTATCGAGCAAAGCTCCTGTTTTTAGACTGCTTAGTTTCAAGAAGTTCTAGAACAATTAACACACAAAGCCAATGACCAAATGAACGTAGCTGTACTTGTTTGAAACTGTGATTCCTGGTGAAGTTTCTGTTTCTTTCGTTTCGGTGTGCCGGGTTTTGGGTTTCCTCTGACATGTTTCAATGAACACTGTTCAGTATTTAATTCTGAATGACTGTATCAATAAACAGTCATCTGAAGGTAAGTGATATGTGCATGCATTTACCTGTCTGTTACACTACATGAGATTGATGTGGAAATCTTACTGAATTCCCTCTTCTGGATCTGTTTTCGACTGTTTGGGTTATCGGTGTCATTCAGTTTCAAACCCAAAGCCTAATATGCCTGTCTGTTTTCTCAAGTCTGTTTTTCTTGAAAAGACATTTAACATGAGAAACGGGCCCTTTTAACATTTCCTACCTTGGAAATGTGAATGAGAGGAAACAAATAGAGTGTATTGGCTTTTGACCATTACGCTTATAGAGTTTCAGTCATGTTAGTCTTTCCGTGTCTCTGGTATGCTGTAAGTCTGGCATCAGTAATGAAGCGAGGCGATGAAGGAGACACTGTCTCATTTAAAGGAGGACGTGTGTGTAAATGTTCTTGTGTTGTTGTGAGCGGGAAGGAGTTGATCTGCCAGCGGTGGATGGCAGAAACCTGCTTCGCTGCTGCTGTGCTAGGGGCGAAGTGTTGTATAAGTGATACACATGGATGCCATGCCTCTATGAATGCTGAATCATATACTAATAATGCAACTATGTAAAAGTGTTCTTACGTAAAAAAAGAAATTGCATTTTTATGTACAGTCATTTTGTCAAAGCATTCAATGGCAGGTATATGTGTGTCCATGTTAGTGTGCCGTGTTAGTGAATGCTCAAACACGTTATAATAGAGCATAATGCATTAATTAAGATGTTTTTGCAAGTTATTTATTTGTTTTTTAGATCTTACTATTTTTTGGTTTTGGATAATGCTGACATTATATAGACGGTTTCTATGTTAATACTGTTGATAGTACTGTTAATATTATATTATTTATATTTCTAATATAAAATAGCCCAAGACGGGATTTATCTTCATTGTTAGGACACATTTACAGTTTATTTGTCAAGAACCCATATATACACGATTTAAATTGCTAGATACATTTTTGTTCCCGGAAACGTTTCAAGATTTTAAATGGTTTTTATCTGTCTGACACAGACATTATGTTACTGTATGTAAGGTATACAACTTTCAGTGAAATGAAATCTGGCCTCTACATACAAAATGTTGTTCAAAATATAAAAAAATAAGTAAAAACTAACATATAACAGAGAAGTATAAGATAAAGCTTAAGTAAAGTATAGCTAAAACAAAAAACATGTATATATATTTTTCAAACAAATGCAAATATATACAAATAAAGGAAGAATCCAAGTAGTGTTTTTGTTATGACCATAGTCAATGTTGGTTAATGATCTACATTTTATAATGCATGTATTGATATTCTGTTTCCAATATCAATCTAATGCAATTGATCTGCTGATTTCAATATGTCATGTGTGAGTAATTATTCATCTTGATTTATTATTCGTTTGAACCAGAAGAAACCCTTGTTTGGACAACGTTCTGTGATTAATTGACCCCATCTCATCCAAATCTAATTTCTTCCTCGTTTCTCCTTTTCGGTTTCATTTGATGAAATAAATCAAGGCATAAATTGCTAGTTTTCTTGCCTCTGCTGGTGTGCCAGAGTTCCACAGAGTGTTTAAAAGTGTAAGCGTTCTGAATTTTTCCACTGCACGGGCAGAACATGCACATGCCAACGCTCATTTTCAACCAGACCAATGTGGCAGCTTCTGCTTGTTTGACCAAAACTTCGAAATGACACGCCACTCTCAACCAAACCCTGATGGTTTTTAACTGGACCGTAGCCAGTACATAAAAGCCAAAGACCAGCTCAGCTGTCCACGTTTGTATGTGAAGCCTTTTAAGCTTTTGCAACACAATGTATTTTTAGCAAATGATGCATTCACATGCTCGGATGTTTTGGTCATGTTTGAGCATGCAGCTTTACCGGATCGTAATAGCATGATGTTTAAACGGATATTAAGAGTAATTAAATAGAGACGCATGTCAGGATGTGGTGTGAAATGTTGTTTAATTGTCTGAGGTTTTGTGAATGTCTTGTTGATACCAGCAGGATTGCTTCACGGTTGAAGGGGAGGATCTCAAGCATGACTTTGAGCGCTTGCAGCTGGCCATGGAGATGGTGGGCTTCCTCCCCACCACACGAAAACAGTGAGTCCCACCAAAATGCCGCTCCCTTGGTTCTCGTGCGCTGCCACATTTTTTGCGTTCTTTTGTAATTTGCCATGCGCGCAATTAATCACAATGTCACGATGCAAGAACATTAAAGTGAATTGCAAAAATGTGATGGCTAATTTGACAGCATGACAGCATCCACACATTTATGTTTTAAACTTGTTAATGTGAAAGGAAAATTACTGTTGCTCAACTGGTTGCAACGCCAACATAATGGGTTCGATTTTCATTGTGTACATGTATGGAAACAATGCGCTGTGAGTCACTGCGGAGCATCTGCCAACCGCATATGTGCGATTGCATGTACACAGTAATAACAGTTACAGTATTTGTCATCTACCTTAACGCAATTCTAACTTCTAACATTTTCTTTTCCCTTGCAGGATTTTTTCTCTGTTGTCGGCAATCCTTCATTTAGGAAATATCAAATACAAGAAGAAGATTTACAGGGACGACTCCATTGATATCTGCAATCCTGAAGTTCTGCCAGTTGTGTCTGAGCTGCTTGAGGTGAAGATCAGTAAGAAAAAGGGCTTAAAAAGAATCGGACGGGACAGTATGACTCCCTACTCAAACTCTCCGGTTAAACTCACGACACGTGAGGCTTTAACAGAGCCGGCTGACTCGATCTGTCATGATAATTATTTATATGAATATTACACATCAAACAAACATGATCGTAACCTTGTTTCTCTAATGGTTCATAAACAAAGAAAGAGTCCGCATGGTTTTGAAAAGCGCTGAAGAATAATTGCAATTTCAGTCGATGTGTTCATGTTTATCGCTCAACATTCATCAGAAACATTTTAATCTAAGAGAGTTGTATATACAGTAATTATATAACTATATAAACTTGAGTATAAACATTTAGTAAACTTGGCACATTCACAAAACAAATGCGCAGTACACTCAACACAACGGAAGAAATAAATGTGCACAAATGTGCAAAACGTTTGAAAAAACTGAAACCGGAGAGCTGTTAAGAAGCATTTCTCAGTGAATTGGTCTTTAGTACGCAAGGGGAAACAAGAGTTTTTGAATGAAGTTCTCTGTGTTGTAGACCAAATAGGAAATGGGATGTAAAGTTCATATATATTCACATAAGGCCTCATTAGCTTAATAGCATGATCAAAGCAACTCTGGTCTTTATCTACACATTCATGAATCCCTCTGTAGAAATGAATGCATTTCCTGACATTGTATTATTATGCACTTGAGGTCTTTGATGAGCCAGGAAACATCAACATCACTCTCTTCCGAGTCTATAGAATGACTGTATTAAAATAAAACATCTCGTCTGTGTGCTCATACCCGATGCTTTATTCTCATAGTTCCCTTTGTTGTGTTAATGAACATGAATTGCGAACATTTACGCCATCATTTCGTAAAGCATTATCCTATGGCTCATTTAAACCATTTATTTGGTGAAATGTGCATTATTAGCACTGTTATTAACTGTTTTTTATCTGTTTTCTTAGCTTTAGAATGTGGACGAATGTGATATACATCACGTCTCCGTCGCTGCCATTTTCGGTCTTAAAAACCTACCATATATTAACGTGAATGGTTCACCACAAAATTACAATTCTTTTAAAATAAACAACTTCAAAATGTTTCTTATGACGTTCGTGTTTTGCCTATTTTTCATTGATATACTACTGGGTTGCGTGATCCATATGTTCAATGTCCAGGAAAATGGATATTTGGAATACAATAACAATGAATTCAGACAGTCCCAAAACTGCATAATACAAAAGACCAAGTTTTAAACACGGTTGTTTATTTGTTCTTTATGAATGAAGATCCTCTGTCTACACCCTGATAGGTCAAAGAAGAGATGCTCTTTGACGCCCTGACCACACGCAGGACGGTCACAGTGGGCGAGAGGCTGATCGTCCCGTACAAACTGGCTGAGGTGAGTAACGATTTTTGCATTTAGACCTGTGGCAAACTCAAGAAAGACAAATGTTGAGTGCAGAGGGACATGACGCAAACCGATCCAAGCCTAAATGCTCTGTGTGTGCAGCTGCTCTTTAGATCATGTTGACATGCTGTTAAAGCCCACAACTTCTCCTCTGGGTCGTAATCCTCTGCAGCTTTTCAGGAAACCATCTCGTTTCCAAATATAAAAGCCTTTTTGCGGTTTGTTTTAAGCCCTTCCTAAAGAGACCATACAATTTCAATCTTCTTTGTAATTGTTTCCTTTAATTGTGGCATGAGTGCATTAGAGCCTCTCACAGAGATCCTCGTGCTCCATCTTCATAATGAAACCCAGAGTGACTATAAGAGTCTTTCCAACATCAGGACTCCTGTCATCTTAAAATAATGAACCGATGAGCTGTTTTATTGTTCACGCTCACCGTTGGAGCAACTCAATAAATTCCTTGAACTTCATATGCACATAAATAAAGACGTTAAAGCTGAAGTGTGCAATTTCAATGGTGAATACTTTGACTTATCCAGCTCAATATGCAGAGACGAGTTTTATGCTGCATTCGAGGTGGGAACATCCCAGTTTAAAGTCCCCGTGAACCGGACCTTGCCAACGTTTTTACTTCCATATTTTGATGCATTTCCGGGTGAAATGGAATTTAGAATGAGAAGAAAAGTGGGTGTTGCTTTCGTCTTTCTCTGCGATTTGATTGGATGTATAAAAACAGCCGTTGCATTTTGAAATGGAACTGGCAGCAACCTGACGGTTGAAGGGGAGGAGTTAACGGATGCTCCGCCCAAGCCCACTAACATACGTCATTTAAGACGGATAGTCATTAACAGGACGGAAGCGCATTTTCAGATTTTAACTAAAGATTATGAGGGCACACAAATTTTTAAAAAGAAAATGACCCACATTGATCAACTATTTACAATAAATGCTGCAATATTTCATGAAAAATAGGCATTGTAATTTTTAATTTTATATTTTTAATTTTATGGGACTTTTATGTATATAAAGCGTATATCATAGTTTTTACTCCACTTTCATAAATACATTCTTTCGAAAAGTAAAAGTCTAAAACTTTTTTTAGTACATTCTTAAAATTTTAAGTAAAAATACGTTTTTAATGTTTTCATTATTTTAATGCATTACATTTTTTATGTATTTAAGGTAAAAAATTGACATGTATTTATGAAATGTAGTAGAATAAAAATCTGATACTGTATACAGTATGCTTTATAACAGTATAGTAATACTAGATAGTAGTAAAAAACAAATTCCCCAAAATAAATACTTGGTACGGATGCTTGGAAATGTACTTGAGAGTAAAAATACTAATCGGCTCATAATAAAATAATCATCAGATAATCTATGTTTAATCTCACCTGTTCTCTGTTTCTATTCCCTTGTTTGTCTTTTGCAAAAACAGATTTGTCCAATAAGTAACATGGTCTAATATTCATCTGCTCAAGTGTCATAGAATAGGCTTTTCTTTCCCAGGGAGTAGATTTGCTCATCTTTATCCATTTCAGATACGCAGAAATCAGCCTTCTGTGATTCTGTATGACTTTTTCCTTGGCACAAATCTTGAAAAGCGATGATGGTAATAGTAAGACAGTAGCAGATGTTTGAGAGAGGCTGTAACCGAGGGCAGATAACCCAAATGAGCTGGACGCTGCTTTGAAAACGAACACAAGCCTTCCAGGGACATTCCATGTGATATGAACCCAGAACACCCACAATATACACATGTGGTGAGCCGTCACATCGCTAATTGCTTGTGTATTAGTGAGAGATTGTTAAACGCAGTTTAATAAAAACCATCTTAAACTTCTCATTCAGCTCATCTGACAGTCCTGTGAGTCAACACTTCTAATCAGTCCGACTGGCCCGTAAAATAATATTATTCTTTCTGGTTCAGCTGAAGCCTTTGCAGAAGCCTTTGCAGAGTGGACTAGACAACGGTCAAAAGTGCCCACAGAATTGCACCTGTCACTCAATGTCCTTTAAGGGATAGTTCACCCAAAAATAAAAATTCTGTCATCATTCGCTTACCATGATATCTTTGAAAACCTGCAAATGACTCATTCTTCTGTGGAACACAAAATAAGATATTTTGAGAAATGTCTCTTGTGTCCATACAATGGAAGTCAATGGGGTTCAGTGTTGTTCGCTCCAGCATTCTTCAAAAATCTTCCCTTGTGTTTTGCAGAAGAAAGAAAGTTGTACAGGTTTGGAATGACTTGCACATTTCTGAGGGAAATGTTTCACATTTCTTTAAAATGCTTTCTTTACTCATTACTTGAATATCCAAACCTGTTAAATAGAAAGATGTTGACCACATGCGGATGACTTTATTTAACTTGTCATGTCTGTTTTGGTTAAAACAGCTCTCCGGTCATAAGCGTTCAACGAAAAGCAGCTGTATTATGGATTTCTCCGTGCTGATTTTGGTTGTGCCCTCTCTCGCAGGCTGTGACGGTACGGGACTCAATGGCCAAGTCTCTCTACAGTGCCCTGTTTGACTGGATTGTGTTCCGGATCAATCACGCCCTGCTCAACAAAAAAGACTTGGAAGAGTTTGCCAAGGTAAAAGCATTTTGGAGAAATGTTGAATGGTAGCGGGGGCGTTGGCTAACGGTGGAGGTGGTTTAGTCACATGACACCAAGCATGAAAACGAGTCCTTTCTGTAACTTTTTGCTGCTTTGATCTGTAAATTATGGATGGAAAGATTATATAATGAGTTATATTCAGCCACACTCAGTGAGCTACTGATCTTATGTAAGATGCATTATGATTTCTGCTGTTCTGCATTATTTCTTATGGCGTTCACAGTTTTCAGTGTCATGGAAAATCTGGATTATCGTAGACTTGAAAACTAAATGGTGGTTTCCAGGCTTGGAAAAGACATGAAAACTAAATTTCAAAACGTAAAGGAAATTCATGCAGTAAAAAGAATTGTTTCTAGTTAAAATAGGCTTTAAAATATTGAATTGGCTTGTTTTAAAGTAGCTTAAATGAAATGTATACAGCCGTGGAAACAAATTAAGAGACCATTCCAAATTTTCATGTAATCAGCATTTCTAGATGTTTTGTGGCCGTTCTAGTGTTGAATTTCAACAAAATCAAACCTCGGGAGCAGTGTTGGGTGTAACTAGTTACTAAGTAATTAGTTACTGTAATTTAATTACTTTTCCCTTGAAAAAGTGAAGTAAGGGATTACTCTTATTTTTTCTGTAATTTAATTACATTTACTTCTGATGTAATTAAACTAAATACTTTGTGTAATATATGTGTGTGTAATAGTGAAATTGACATAAAAATTCAAAGTCTAACTTTAAAATCTGTGCTTTAATGTGTAATTCTCACATTTCTAATACTTTGGTCAGTTAATAATACTACTTAATGTAGTTTAATATTATTTATTTGAATGAATTAAAAGAGCCCTTTCATGTCTATCCTTGAATCACTTAACTCATCAAGGTTGATATAGGACATAGAAAGTAATTAGTAATAAGTAACTAAATACTTTTTGGAGAGAGTAATTTGTACAGTAATCTAATTACACTATTGAATATGTAATTAGTAACTAGTAATTAATTACTTTTTCAGAGTAACTTACCCAACACTGCTCAGGAGTGACATAAAGTCATCCAACAGCAATGGGAAAGACTGACAGCATGAAAACTGATTATCACACAGAAATAATTGTTTTTTATAAACTTTTTTTAACTTTACTAAATACAAGCAGAAATTTGACTGTTGTTCTTAAAAGTGAATATGAACTTGTATTTGAGGTCTGCAAAATACAGAGCATCTTTTCTGATATTTTGACCTGTTTCTCCAGTTTTCATTTTCTGCACAAATAAAGCAAATGAAAACAATATTTCTATTTGAAATTTGGGAGAAATATTGTTAGTAGTTCACAGAATGAAACAAAAACGATCAAACACACACCTATCAATAGGAAAGATTTTATTTGATGTTCTCATTACGTCGTCGTCGTTTCAGATCTTGTCCATTGGGGTTCTCGACATCTTCGGCTTCGAAGACTACGAGAACAACAGCTTCGAGCAATTCTGTATCAACTTCGCCAACGAGAGACTTCAGCACTATTTCAACCAGCACATTTTTAAACTGGAGCAGGTAATGACCCCGAGATAACCGTCAGCATCTCTCCCACACACAGCTCAACATTATAACCCAACAACAGATTTATTACCAGCTATAATGACTCCAGCTGTTTTGACGGCACCATGAAAAAATAAAATATGTGCCCACACGGCTTGACTAAATGATTTGGCGAATGATTTGTAATCTTTTAAGCTGTGCACTTTCAACTCCCTTCAAGTGCATGTACGAAATCATCATTAAATCCAAATTCTGTATTGTAGCGAATGAGATTATTGTAAAATATAGGGACACGTGTGTTTTGTCAGTGTTTCGAAGGCTTTCAAGATGATTATTGCTCATAATTATGATAAGTAACCTTCAGAACTCGTCCCACACCATTTCCGAGTTATCAGATATTTTTGAGAAGTAAAGCATAAATTTGTACAATTGTACTGTATTATCTTAATTTGTACATTACAGTTAATGTACTCATTATCTATTTCACCATAAAACAAATGAAATAGCCATAGCAATGCTACAGTATGTCGTTTATGGGCTGGGTTACAATGTCCTGTATGCCGGCTGTGTGATCGTGTGTGGTATGTCACAGTTTCACACAAGATAAACTATGTAATGACACAGTTAAAAGGATCGCTTTGCCTTAGCGGCAGACAAAAGAGCCGGTTAGAAACATCTCTGTGTAATACCGTCTATTTTCTCAATGAGGCAATTCTTTTAAGATGACTTAGGAGGCAACCGATCACTTTAATGACGGCCTGTCAGAGCCGTGCCTTTGTGACGCACCCCAAAGTATATGTTTGAACGGAGACGTCGGTGGTTTTAGGTTTCTAGTGGCTCCGATTTGAGGAAAACTCGCTTGACATATTTGCTTATTCACATACGTGACCGAGAGCATTATGGGAAGTGTTGATTTACGTCCAAGAGCAAATATTAGTCCGCATTCGTGGTGTGAATACTCGGTTTGTGTTCTTTATTGACAGATACTTATTAAACACTGTAAATCACGGTCAAATTTGCTTCAGTCTCCTTTCACGGGTTTATCGTTTGTGAACGTTCATAATACACTTATGTACTGTAGGTTTATATTAGGCGTGTGTCCACAAGAGCATTTTAAAGCGATTTTTATCTTAATAGGAAATTTCGGGAATGATTCATATGAACGTCTGAAGAGCATTATGGCAGAACAGTTTTGCTTGTTTGTTCCTTGATAAAAGTCAGGAATTCTGCTCCGTCCGCCAAGTTGCACGCTTTAAATTGCTCGAGAGTTGGAAACGC
Organism: Triplophysa rosa; assembly: GCF_024868665.1. Lineage (NCBI taxonomy): Eukaryota > Metazoa > Chordata > Actinopteri > Cypriniformes > Nemacheilidae > Triplophysa > Triplophysa rosa. The sequence goes on from NC_079890.1 coordinate 36,618,954, forward strand.
TCGGATTCAGATGTCGGCAGTGAGTTCACATCCTGAGAGAACAGCCAAGTATGCTGTGTGGTATGTTTAATATAGACCATACCCAGGTTATCCGCACGGGACCCTATGTGCGTGTTGTGTGTTCTCAATTATAGGCATTGGTTGGGATGGTTAAGATAAAACAATATTTGTTCAGTAAGTGGAGAAAAGACTAGCGTAGCATTCATACTACAGTGCACACTGCTTTAGGCAATCCACACTTAAAGATGCTTAGTGAAATAGTTTACCCAAAAATAATTTTGTCATTTAAAACCTGTGTATGACTCTTTCTTTGGTGGAAAACAAAAGAAGATATTTTGAGAAATGTCTCGGCGGTTTTGTGTTCATACAATGGAAGTCAATGGGGACCAATGTT